>NW_028148875.1:0-45311 GCF_965112155.1 Podarcis liolepis | reverse complement strand
CTGTGTGTGTGTGTGTTTGTGCTTAATACACTTGGAGGGAAGAGCTGGCTGGAACGCTAAACAAAAGCAGCAGAACGCACTGCAACATTTGGTTGCAGGGCCCATTTGTGACATACCACAGATGAAGTCCCTACTTTGAAGCATTTACCATATAGAAATCCCCCCCCCCCTCCTTTTGAACTGACAAGTGTAAAAGCATGAGACAAAAGGAACGGGAAGGAAAGAGGAAACTTTGCACAATCTGGAAGAGAGTGAAAGAAGAAAAGAGTGGTAAAGGAACTAAAGAAAACAAAAAAAAAAAATGACAATAGGTGGGGGGGGGAGAAAAAAATCCAAATCAAGAGGGAAAAGAGAGAGAGAAATTGGGTGGCCTGAGCGCAGGCCAATGGCCTGAGCGCAGGCCAATGGCCTGAGCGCAAGCCGGGCCTGCTGGTTTTATACCTGCTGCTGGGATTGAGAAAGCTGCCTCTGATTGGTTGACAAGGCTGCTGGGATTGACAAAGCTGCCTCTGGTTGGTTAACAAGGCGTTCTTTGATTGACAAGGCATCTGTCCCTCCCCTCACCTCATAGCTCACCAATTAACCCATTAACTAACGTCTAGGCAAACCAATCAACCCACTTGAAGGATTACTGTTAATTTTTTTCCCTTAGGGTGTCCCTATGTTCAATGGAGAAATGTTGGGGGGTATGGAGTTCTCCGACTCCCGAGCCGTCTGAAGGCAATCCTGTACAGTGAAGGGTTTTGTTTAAAACGTCTAGTGTTTTATTATGTTTCCATACATGTTGGATGCCGCCCAGCGTGGCTGGGGCAACGCAGTCCGTTGCGTGGGGTATAAAGAATAAAATTATCATTATGGAATGGGGCGACCCACTGTGTGTGTGTGTGTTTGTGCTGAATACACTTGGAGGGAAGAGCTGGCTGGAACGCTAAACAAAAGCAGCAGAACGCACTGCAACATTTGGTTGCAGGGCCCATTTGTGACATACCACAGATGAAGTCCCTACTTTGAAGCATTTACCATATAGAAATCCCCCCCCCCTCCTTTTGAACTGACAAGTGTAAAAGCATGAGACAAAAGGAACGGGAAGGAAAGAGGAAACTTTGCACAATCTGGAAGAGAGTGAAAGAAGAAAAGAGTGGTAAAGGAACTAAAGAAAACAAAAAAAAAATGACAATAGGTGGGGGGGGGGGAGAAAAAAATCCAAATCAAGAGGGAAAAGAGAGAGAGAAATTGGGTGGCCTGAGCGCAGGCCAATGGCCTGCTGGTTTTATACCTGCTGCTGGGATTGAGAAAGCTGCCTCTGATTGGTTGACAAGGCTGCTGGGATTGACAAAGCTGCCTCTGGTTGGTTAACAAGGCGTTCTTAGATTGACAAGGCATCTGTCCCTCCCCTCACCTCATAGCTCACCAATTAACCCATTAACTAACGTCTAGGCAAACCAATCAACCCACTTGAAGGATTACTGTTAATTTTTTTCCCTTAGGGTGTCCCTATGTTCAATGGAGAAATGTTGGGGGGTATGGAGTTCTCCGACTCCCGAGCCGTCTGAAGGCAATCCTGTACAGTGAAGGGTTTTGTTTAAAACGTCTAGTGTTTTATTATGTTTCCATACATGTTGGATGCCGCCCAGCGTGGCTGGGGCAACGCAGTCCGTTGCGTGGGGTATAAAGAATAAAATTATCATTATGGAATGGGGCGACCCACTGTGTGTGTGTGTGTTTGTGCTTAATACACTTGGAGGGAAGAGCTGGCTGGAACGCTAAACAAAAGCAGCAGAACGCACTGCAACATTTGGTTGCAGGGCCCATTTGTGACATACCACAGATGAAGTCCCTACTTTGAAGCATTTACCATATAGAAATCCCCCCCCCCTCCTTTTGAACTGACAAGTGTAAAAGCATGAGACAAAAGGAACGGGAAGGAAAGAGGAAACTTTGCACAATCTGGAAGAGAGTGAAAGAAGAAAAGAGTGGTAAAGGAACTAAAGAAAACAAAAAAAAAAATGACAATAGGTGGGGGGGGGGGAGAAAAAAATCCAAATCAAGAGGGAAAAGAGAGAGAGAAATTGGGTGGCCTGAGCGCAGGCCAATGGCCTGAGCGCAGGCCAATGGCCTGCTGGTTTTATACCTGCTGCTGGGATTGAGAAAGCTGCCTCTGATTGGTTGACAAGGCTGCTGGGATTGACAAAGCTGCCTCTGGTTGGTTAACAAGGCGTTCTTAGATTGACAAGGCATCTGTCCCTCCCCTCACCTCATAGCTCACCAATTAACCCATTAACTAACGTCTAGGCAAACCAATCAACCCACTTGAAGGATTACTGTTAATTTTTTTCCCTTAGGGTGTCCCTATGTTCAATGGAGAAATGTTGGGGGGTATGGAGTTCTCCGACTCCCGAGCCGTCTGAAGGCAATCCTGTACAGTGAAGGGTTTTGTTTAAAACGTCTAGTGTTTTATTATGTTTCCATACATGTTGGATGCCGCCCAGCGTGGCTGGGGCAACGCAGTCCGTTGCGTGGGGTATAAAGAATAAAATTATCATTATGGAATGGGGCGACCCACTGTGTGTGTGTGTGTTTGTGCTTAATACACTTGGAGGGAAGAGCTGGCTGGAACGCTAAACAAAAGCAGCAGAACGCACTGCAACATTTGGTTGCAGGGCCCATTTGTGACATACCACAGATGAAGTCCCTACTTTGAAGCATTTACCATATAGAAATCCCCCCCCCTCCTTTTGAACTGACAAGTGTAAAAGCATGAGACAAAAGGAACGGGAAGGAAAGAGGAAACTTTGCACAATCTGGAAGAGAGTGAAAGAAGAAAAGAGTGGTAAAGGAACTAAAGAAAACAAAAAAAAAAATGACAATAGGTGGGGGGGGGGGAGAAAAAAATCCAAATCAAGAGGGAAAAGAGAGAGAGAAATTGGGTGGCCTGAGCGCAGGCCAATGGCCTGAGCGCAGGCCAATGGCCTGCTGGTTTTATACCTGCTGCTGGGATTGAGAAAGCTGCCTCTGATTGGTTGACAAGGCTGCTGGGATTGACAAAGCTGCCTCTGGTTGGTTAACAAGGCGTTCTTAGATTGACAAGGCATCTGTCCCTCCCCTCACCTCATAGCTCACCAATTAACCCATTAACTAACGTCTAGGCAAACCAATCAACCCACTTGAAGGATTACTGTTAATTTTTTTCCCTTAGGGTGTCCCTATGTTCAATGGAGAAATGTTGGGGGGTATGGAGTTCTCCGACTCCCGAGCCGTCTGAAGGCAATCCTGTACAGTGAAGGGTTTTGTTTAAAACGTCTAGTGTTTTATTATGTTTCCATACATGTTGGATGCCGCCCAGCGTGGCTGGGGCAACGCAGTCCGTTGCGTGGGGTATAAAGAATAAAATTATCATTATGGAATGGGGCGACCCACTGTGTGTGTGTGTGTTTGTGCTTAATACACTTGGAGGGAAGAGCTGGCTGGAACGCTAAACAAAAGCAGCAGAACGCACTGCAACATTTGGTTGCAGGGCCCATTTGTGACATACCACAGATGAAGTCCCTACTTTGAAGCATTTACCATATAGAAATCCCCCCCCCCTCCTTTTGAACTGACAAGTGTAAAAGCATGAGACAAAAGGAACGGGAAGGAAAGAGGAAACTTTGCACAATCTGGAAGAGAGTGAAAGAAGAAAAGAGTGGTAAAGGAACTAAAGAAAACAAAAAAAAATGACAATAGGTGGGGGGGGGAGAAAAAAATCCAAATCAAGAGGGAAAAGAGAGAGAGAAATTGGGTGGCCTGAGCGCAGGCCAATGGCCTGAGCGCAGGCCAATGGCCTGAGCGCAGGCCAATGGCCTGAGCGCAGGCCAATGGCCTGAGCGCAGGCCAATGGCCTGAGCGCAGGCCAATGGCCTGAGCGCAGGCCAATGGCCTGAGCGCAGGCCAATGGCCTGAGCGCAGGCCAATGGCCTGAGCGCAGGCCAATGGCCTGAGCGCAGGCCAATGGCCTGAGCGCAGGCCAATGGCCTGAGCGCAGGCCAATGGCCTGAGCGCAGGCCAATGGCCTGAGCGCAGGCCAATGGCCTGAGCGCAGGCCAATGGCCTGAGCGCAGGCCAATGGCCTGAGCGCAGGCCGGGCCTGCTGGTTTTATACCTGCTGCTGGGATTGAGAAAGCTGCCTCTGATTGGTTGACAAGGCTGCTGGGATTGACAAAGCTGCCTCTGGTTGGTTAACAAGGCGTTCTTAGATTGACAAGGCATCTGTCCCTCCCCTCACCTCATAGCTCACCAATTAACCCATTAACTAACATCTAGGCAAACCAATCAACCCACTTGAAGGATTACTGTTAATTTTTTTCCCTTAGGGTGTCCCTATGTTCAATGGAGAAATGTTGGGGGGTATGGAGTTCTCCGACTCCCGAGCCGTCTGAAGGCAATCCTGTACAGTGAAGGGTTTTGTTTAAAACGTCTAGTGTTTTATTATGTTTCCATACATGTTGGATGCCGCCCAGCGTGGCTGGGGCAACGCAGTCCGTTGCGTGGGGTATAAAGAATAAAATTATCATTATGGAATGGGGCGACCCACTGTGTGTGTGTGTGTTTGTGCTTAATACACTTGGAGGGAAGAGCTGGCTGGAACGCTAAACAAAAGCAGCAGAACGCACTGCAACATTTGGTTGCAGGGCCCATTTGTGACATACCACAGATGAAGTCCCTACTTTGAAGCATTTACCATATAGAAATCCCCCCCCCCTCCTTTTGAACTGACAAGTGTAAAAGCATGAGACAAAAGGAACGGGAAGGAAAGAGGAAACTTTGCACAATCTGGAAGAGAGTGAAAGAAGAAAAGAGTGGTAAAGGAACTAAAGAAAACAAAAAAAAATGACAATAGGTGGGGGGGGGAGAAAAAAATCCAAATCAAGAGGGAAAAGAGAGAGAGAAATTGGGTGGCCTGAGCGCAGGCCAATGGCCTGAGCGCAGGCCAATGGCCTGAGCGCAGGCCAATGGCCTGAGCGCAGGCCAATGGCCTGAGCGCAGGCCAATGGCCTGAGCGCAGGCCAATGGCCTGAGCGCAGGCCAATGGCCTGAGCGCAGGCCAATGGCCTGAGCGCAGGCCAATGGCCTGAGCGCAGGCCAATGGCCTGAGCGCAGGCCAATGGCCTGAGCGCAGGCCAATGGCCTGAGCGCAGGCCAATGGCCTGAGCGCAGGCCAATGGCCTGAGCGCAGGCCAATGGCCTGAGCGCAGGCCAATGGCCTGAGCGCAGGCCAATGGCCTGAGCGCAGGCCAATGGCCTGAGCGCAGGCCAATGGCCTGAGCGCAGGCCAATGGCCTGAGCGCAGGCCAATGGCCTGAGCGCAGGCCAATGGCCTGAGCGCAGGCCAATGGCCTGAGCGCAGGCCAATGGCCTGAGCGCAGGCCAATGGCCTGAGCGCAGGCCAATGGCCTGAGCGCAGGCCGGGCCTGCTGGTTTTATACCTGCTGCTGGGATTGAGAAAGCTGCCTCTGATTGGTTGACAAGGCTGCTGGGATTGACAAAGCTGCCTCTGGTTGGTTAACAAGGCGTTCTTAGATTGACAAGGCATCTGTCCCTCCCCTCACCTCATAGCTCACCAATTAACCCATTAACTAACGTCTAGGCAAACCAATCAACCCACTTGAAGGATTACTGTTAATTTTTTTCCCTTAGGGTGTCCCTATGTTCAATGGAGAAATGTTGGGGGGTATGGAGTTCTCCGACTCCCGAGCCGTCTGAAGGCAATCCTGTACAGTGAAGGGTTTTGTTTAAAACGTCTAGTGTTTTATTATGTTTCCATACATGTTGGATGCCGCCCAGCGTGGCTGGGGCAACGCAGTCCGTTGCGTGGGGTATAAAGAATAAAATTATCATTATGGAATGGGGCGACCCACTGTGTGTGTGTGTGTTTGTGCTTAATACACTTGGAGGGAAGAGCTGGCTGGAACGCTAAACAAAAGCAGCAGAACGCACTGCAACATTTGGTTGCAGGGCCCATTTGTGACATACCACAGATGAAGTCCCTACTTTGAAGCATTTACCATATAGAAATCCCCCCCCCCCTCCTTTTGAACTGACAAGTGTAAAAGCATGAGACAAAAGGAACGGGAAGGAAAGAGGAAACTTTGCACAATCTGGAAGAGAGTGAAAGAAGAAAAGAGTGGTAAAGGAACTAAAGAAAACAAAAAAAAAATGACAATAGGTGGGGGGGGGGAGAAAAAAATCCAAATCAAGAGGGAAAAGAGAGAGAGAAATTGGGTGGCCTGAGCGCAGGCCAATGGCCTGAGCGCAGGCCAATGGCCTGCTGGTTTTATACCTGCTGCTGGGATTGAGAAAGCTGCCTCTGATTGGTTGACAAGGCTGCTGGGATTGACAAAGCTGCCTCTGGTTGGTTAACAAGGCGTTCTTAGATTGACAAGGCATCTGTCCCTCCCCTCACCTCATAGCTCACCAATTAACCCATTAACTAACGTCTAGGCAAACCAATCAACCCACTTGAAGGATTACTGTTAATTTTTTTCCCTTAGGGTGTCCCTATGTTCAATGGAGAAATGTTGGGGGGTATGGAGTTCTCCGACTCCCGAGCCGTCTGAAGGCAATCCTGTACAGTGAAGGGTTTTGTTTAAAACGTCTAGTGTTTTATTATGTTTCCATACATGTTGGATGCCGCCCAGCGTGGCTGGGGCAACGCAGTCCGTTGCGTGGGGTATAAAGAATAAAATTATCATTATGGAATGGGGCGACCCACTGTGTGTGTGTGTGTTTGTGCTTAATACACTTGGAGGGAAGAGCTGGCTGGAACGCTAAACAAAAGCAGCAGAACGCACTGCAACATTTGGTTGCAGGGCCCATTTGTGACATACCACAGATGAAGTCCCTACTTTGAAGCATTTACCATATAGAAATCCCCCCCCCCTCCTTTTGAACTGACAAGTGTAAAAGCATGAGACAAAAGGAACGGGAAGGAAAGAGGAAACTTTGCACAATCTGGAAGAGAGTGAAAGAAGAAAAGAGTGGTAAAGGAACTAAAGAAAACAAAAAAAAAAATGACAATAGGTGGGGGGGGGGGGAGAAAAAAATCCAAATCAAGAGGGAAAAGAGAGAGAGAAATTGGGTGGCCTGAGCGCAGGCCAATGGCCTGAGCGCAGGCCAATGGCCTGAGCGCAGGCCAATGGCCTGAGCGCAGGCCAATGGCCTGAGCGCAGGCCAATGGCCTGAGCGCAGGCCAATGGCCTGAGCGCAGGCCAATGGCCTGAGCGCAGGCCAATGGCCTGAGCGCAGGCCAATGGCCTGAGCGCAGGCCAATGGCCTGAGCGCAGGCCAATGGCCTGAGCGCAGGCCAATGGCCTGAGCGCAGGCCAATGGCCTGAGCGCAGGCCAATGGCCTGAGCGCAGGCCAATGGCCTGAGCGCAGGCCAATGGCCTGAGCGCAGGCCAATGGCCTGAGCGCAGGCCAATGGCCTGAGCGCAGGCCAATGGCCTGAGCGCAGGCCAATGGCCTGAGCGCAGGCCAATGGCCTGAGCGCAGGCCAATGGCCTGAGCGCAGGCCAATGGCCTGAGCGCAGGCCAATGGCCTGAGCGCAGGCCAATGGCCTGAGCGCAGGCCGGGCCTGCTGGTTTTATACCTGCTGCTGGGATTGAGAAAGCTGCCTCTGATTGGTTGACAAGGCTGCTGGGATTGACAAAGCTGCCTCTGGTTGGTTAACAAGGCGTTCTTAGATTGACAAGGCATCTGTCCCTCCCCTCACCTCATAGCTCACCAATTAACCCATTAACTAACGTCTAGGCAAACCAATCAACCCACTTGAAGGATTACTGTTAATTTTTTTCCCTTAGGGTGTCCCTATGTTCAATGGAGAAATGTTGGGGGGTATGGAGTTCTCCGACTCCCGAGCCGTCTGAAGGCAATCCTGTACAGTGAAGGGTTTTGTTTAAAACGTCTAGTGTTTTATTATGTTTCCATACATGTTGGATGCCGCCCAGCGTGGCTGGGGCAACGCAGTCCGTTGCGTGGGGTATAAAGAATAAAATTATCATTATGGAATGGGGCGACCCACTGTGTGTGTGTGTGTTTGTGCTTAATACACTTGGAGGGAAGAGCTGGCTGGAACGCTAAACAAAAGCAGCAGAACGCACTGCAACATTTGGTTGCAGGGCCCATTTGTGACATACCACAGATGAAGTCCCTACTTTGAAGCATTTACCATATAGAAATCCCCCCCCCTCCTTTTGAACTGACAAGTGTAAAAGCATGAGACAAAAGGAACGGGAAGGAAAGAGGAAACTTTGCACAATCTGGAAGAGAGTGAAAGAAGAAAAGAGTGGTAAAGGAACTAAAGAAAACAAAAAAAAAAAAATGACAATAGGTGGGGGGGGGGAGAAAAAAATCCAAATCAAGAGGGAAAAGAGAGAGAGAAATTGGGTGGCCTGAGCGCAGGCCAATGGCCTGAGCGCAGGCCAATGGCCTGCTGGTTTTATACCTGCTGCTGGGATTGAGAAAGCTGCCTCTGATTGGTTGACAAGGCTGCTGGGATTGACAAAGCTGCCTCTGGTTGGTTAACAAGGCGTTCTTTGATTGACAAGGCATCTTTCCCTCCCCTCACCTCATAGCTCACCAATTAACCCATTAACTAACGTCTAGGCAAACCAATCAACCCACTTGAAGGATTACTGTTAATTTTTTTCCCTTAGGGTGTCCCTATGTTCAATGGAGAAATGTTGGGGGGTATGGAGTTCTCCGACTCCCGAGCCGTCTGAAGGCAATCCTGTACAGTGAAGGGTTTTGTTTAAAACGTCTAGTGTTTTATTATGTTTCCATACATGTTGGATGCCGCCCAGCGTGGCTGGGGCAACGCAGTCCGTTGCGTGGGGTATAAAGAATAAAATTATCATTATGGAATGGGGCGACCCACTGTGTGTGTGTGTGTTTGTGCTTAATACACTTGGAGGGAAGAGCTGGCTGGAACGCTAAACAAAAGCAGCAGAACGCACTGCAACATTTGGTTGCAGGGCCCATTTGTGACATACCACAGATGAAGTCCCTACTTTGAAGCATTTACCATATAGAAATCCCCCCCCCCCCTCCTTTTGAACTGACAAGTGTAAAAGCATGAGACAAAAGGAACGGGAAGGAAAGAGGAAACTTTGCACAATCTGGAAGAGAGTGAAAGAAGAAAAGAGTGGTAAAGGAACTAAAGAAAACAAAAAAAAATGACAATAGGTGGGGGGGGGGAGAAAAAAATCCAAATCAAGAGGGAAAAGAGAGAGAGAAATTGGGTGGCCTGAGCGCAGGCCAAGGGCCTGCTGGTTTTATACCTGCTGCTGGGATTGAGAAAGCTGCCTCTGATTGGTTGACAAGGCTGCTGGGATTGACAAAGCTGCCTCTGGTTGGTTAACAAGGCGTTCTTAGATTGACAAGGCATCTGTCCCTCCCCTCACCTCATAGCTCACCAATTAACCCATTAACTAACGTCTAGGCAAACCAATCAACCCACTTGAAGGATTACTGTTAATTTTTTTCCCTTAGGGTGTCCCTATGTTCAATGGAGAAATGTTGGGGGGTATGGAGTTCTCCGACTCCCGAGCCGTCTGAAGGCAATCCTGTACAGTGAAGGGTTTTGTTTAAAACGTCTAGTGTTTTATTATGTTTCCATACATGTTGGATGCCGCCCAGCGTGGCTGGGGCAACGCAGTCCGTTGCGTGGGGTATAAAGAATAAAATTATCATTATGGAATGGGGCGACCCACTGTGTGTGTGTGTGTTTGTGCTTAATACACTTGGAGGGAAGAGCTGGCTGGAACGCTAAACAAAAGCAGCAGAACGCACTGCAACATTTGGTTGCAGGGCCCATTTGTGACATACCACAGATGAAGTCCCTACTTTGAAGCATTTACCATATAGAAATCCCCCCCCCCTCCTTTTGAACTGACAAGTGTAAAAGCATGAGACAAAAGGAACGGGAAGGAAAGAGGAAACTTTGCACAATCTGGAAGAGAGTGAAAGAAGAAAAGAGTGGTAAAGGAACTAAAGAAAACAAAAAAAAAAATGACAATAGGTGGGGGGGGGGGGAGAAAAAAATCCAAATCAAGAGGGAAAAGAGAGAGAGAAATTGGGTGGCCTGAGCGCAGGCCAATGGCCTGAGCGCAGGCCAATGGCCTGCTGGTTTTATACCTGCTGCTGGGATTGAGAAAGCTGCCTCTGATTGGTTGACAAGGCTGCTGGGATTGACAAAGCTGCCTCTGGTTGGTTAACAAGGCGTTCTTTGATTGACAAGGCATCTTTCCCTCCCCTCACCTCATAGCTCACCAATTAACCCATTAACTAACGTCTAGGCAAACCAATCAACCCACTTGAAGGATTACTGTTAATTTTTTTCCCTTAGGGTGTCCCTATGTTCAATGGAGAAATGTTGGGGGGTATGGAGTTCTCCGACTCCCGAGCCGTCTGAAGGCAATCCTGTACAGTGAAGGGTTTTGTTTAAAACGTCTAGTGTTTTATTATGTTTCCATACATGTTGGATGCCGCCCAGCGTGGCTGGGGCAACGCAGTCCGTTGCGTGGGGTATAAAGAATAAAATTATCATTATGGAATGGGGCGACCCACTGTGTGTGTGTGTGTTTGTGCTTAATACACTTGGAGGGAAGAGCTGGCTGGAACGCTAAACAAAAGCAGCAGAACGCACTGCAACATTTGGTTGCAGGGCCCATTTGTGACATACCACAGATGAAGTCCCTACTTTGAAGCATTTACCATATAGAAATCCCCCCCCCCCTCCTTTTGAACTGACAAGTGTAAAAGCATGAGACAAAAGGAACGGGAAGGAAAGAGGAAACTTTGCACAATCTGGAAGAGAGTGAAAGAAGAAAAGAGTGGTAAAGGAACTAAAGAAAACAAAAAAAAATGACAATAGGTGGGGGGGGGGAGAAAAAAATCCAAATCAAGAGGGAAAAGAGAGAGAGAAATTGGGTGGCCTGAGCGCAGGCCAATGGCCTGAGCGCAGGCCAATGGCCTGAGCGCAGGCCAATGGCCTGAGCGCAGGCCAATGGCCTGAGCGCAGGCCAATGGCCTGAGCGCAGGCCAATGGCCTGAGCGCAGGCCAATGGCCTGAGCGCAGGCCAATGGCCTGAGCGCAGGCCAATGGCCTGAGCGCAGGCCAATGGCCTGAGCGCAGGCCAATGGCCTGAGCGCAGGCCAATGGCCTGAGCGCAGGCCAATGGCCTGAGCGCAGGCCAATGGCCTGAGCGCAGGCCAATGGCCTGAGCGCAGGCCAATGGCCTGAGCGCAGGCCAATGGCCTGAGCGCAGGCCAATGGCCTGAGCGCAGGCCAATGGCCTGAGCGCAGGCCAATGGCCTGAGCGCAGGCCAATGGCCTGAGCGCAGGCCAATGGCCTGAGCGCAGGCCAATGGCCTGAGCGCAGGCCAATGGCCTGAGCGCAGGCCAATGGCCTGAGCGCAGGCCGGGCCTGCTGGTTTTATACCTGCTGCTGGGATTGAGAAAGCTGCCTCTGATTGGTTGACAAGGCTGCTGGGATTGACAAAGCTGCCTCTGGTTGGTTAACAAGGCGTTCTTAGATTGACAAGGCATCTGTCCCTCCCCTCACCTCATAGCTCACCAATTAACCCATTAACTAACGTCTAGGCAAACCAATCAACCCACTTGAAGGATTACTGTTAATTTTTTTCCCTTAGGGTGTCCCTATGTTCAATGGAGAAATGTTGGGGGGTATGGAGTTCTCCGACTCCCGAGCCGTCTGAAGGCAATCCTGTACAGTGAAGGGTTTTGTTTAAAACGTCTAGTGTTTTATTATGTTTCCATACATGTTGGATGCCGCCCAGCGTGGCTGGGGCAACGCAGTCCGTTGCGTGGGGTATAAAGAATAAAATTATCATTATGGAATGGGGCGACCCACTGTGTGTGTGTGTGTTTGTGCTTAATACACTTGGAGGGAAGAGCTGGCTGGAACGCTAAACAAAAGCAGCAGAACGCACTGCAACATTTGGTTGCAGGGCCCATTTGTGACATACCACAGATGAAGTCCCTACTTTGAAGCATTTACCATATAGAAATCCCCCCCCCCTCCTTTTGAACTGACAAGTGTAAAAGCATGAGACAAAAGGAACGGGAAGGAAAGAGGAAACTTTGCACAATCTGGAAGAGAGTGAAAGAAGAAAAGAGTGGTAAAGGAACTAAAGAAAACAAAAAAAAAATGACAATAGGTGGGGGGGGGGGGAGAAAAAAATCCAAATCAAGAGGGAAAAGAGAGAGAGAAATTGGGTGGCCTGAGCGCAGGCCAATGGCCTGAGCGCAGGCCAATGGCCTGAGCGCAGGCCAATGGCCTGAGCGCAGGCCAATGGCCTGAGCGCAGGCCAATGGCCTGAGCGCAGGCCAATGGCCTGAGCGCAGGCCAATGGCCTGAGCGCAGGCCAATGGCCTGAGCGCAGGCCAATGGCCTGAGCGCAGGCCAATGGCCTGAGCGCAGGCCAATGGCCTGAGCGCAGGCCAATGGCCTGAGCGCAGGCCAATGGCCTGAGCGCAGGCCAATGGCCTGAGCGCAGGCCAATGGCCTGAGCGCAGGCCAATGGCCTGAGCGCAGGCCAATGGCCTGAGCGCAGGCCGGGCCTGCTGGTTTTATACCTGCTGCTGGGATTGAGAAAGCTGCCTCTGATTGGTTGACAAGGCTGCTGGGATTGACAAAGCTGCCTCTGGTTGGTTAACAAGGCGTTCTTTGATTGACAAGGCATCTGTCCCTCCCCTCACCTCATAGCTCACCAATTAACCCATTAACTAACGTCTAGGCAAACCAATCAACCCACTTGAAGGATTACTGTTAATTTTTTTCCCTTAGGGTGTCCCTATGTTCAATGGAGAAATGTTGGGGGGTATGGAGTTCTCCGACTCCCGAGCCGTCTGAAGGCAATCCTGTACAGTGAAGGGTTTTGTTTAAAACGTCTAGTGTTTTATTATGTTTCCATACATGTTGGATGCCGCCCAGCGTGGCTGGGGCAACGCAGTCCGTTGCGTGGGGTATAAAGAATAAAATTATCATTATGGAATGGGGCGACCCACTGTGTGTGTGTGTGTTTGTGCTTAATACACTTGGAGGGAAGAGCTGGCTGGAACGCTAAACAAAAGCAGCAGAACGCACTGCAACATTTGGTTGCAGGGCCCATTTGTGACATACCACAGATGAAGTCCCTACTTTGAAGCATTTACCATATAGAAATCCCCCCCCCCTCCTTTTGAACTGACAAGTGTAAAAGCATGAGACAAAAGGAACGGGAAGGAAAGAGGAAACTTTGCACAATCTGGAAGAGAGTGAAAGAAGAAAAGAGTGGTAAAGGAACTAAAGAAAACAAAAAAAAAAATGACAATAGGTGGGGGGGGGGAGAAAAAAATCCAAATCAAGAGGGAAAAGAGAGAGAGAAATTGGGTGGCCTGAGCGCAGGCCAATGGCCTGAGCGCAGGCCAATGGCCTGAGCGCAGGCCAATGGCCTGAGCGCAGGCCAATAGCCTGAGCGCAGGCCGGGCCTGCTGGTTTTATACCTGCTGCTGGGATTGAGAAAGCTGCCTCTGATTGGTTGACAAGGCTGCTGGGATTGACAAAGCTGCCTCTGGTTGGTTAACAAGGCGTTCTTTGATTGACAAGGCATCTGTCCCTCCCCTCACCTCATAGCTCACCAATTAACCCATTAACTAACGTCTAGGCAAACCAATCAACCCACTTGAAGGATTACTGTTAATTTTTTTCCCTTAGGGTGTCCCTATGTTCAATGGAGAAATGTTGGGGGGTATGGAGTTCTCCGACTCCCGAGCCGTCTGAAGGCAATCCTGTACAGTGAAGGGTTTTGTTTAAAACGTCTAGTGTTTTATTATGTTTCCATACATGTTGGATGCCGCCCAGCGTGGCTGGGGCAACGCAGTCCGTTGCGTGGGGTATAAAGAATAAAATTATCATTATGGAATGGGGCGACCCACTGTGTGTGTGTGTGTTTGTGCTTAATACACTTGGAGGGAAGAGCTGGCTGGAACGCTAAACAAAAGCAGCAGAACGCACTGCAACATTTGGTTGCAGGGCCCATTTGTGACATACCACAGATGAAGTCCCTACTTTGAAGCATTTACCATATAGAAATCCCCCCCCCTCCTTTTGAACTGACAAGTGTAAAAGCATGAGACAAAAGGAACGGGAAGGAAAGAGGAAACTTTGCACAATCTGGAAGAGAGTGAAAGAAGAAAAGAGTGGTAAAGGAACTAAAGAAAACAAAAAAAAAATGACAATAGGTGGGGGGGGGGGGGAGAAAAAAATCCAAATCAAGAGGGAAAAGAGAGAGAGAAATTGGGTGGCCTGAGCGCAGGCCAATGGCCTGAGCGCAGGCCAATGGCCTGCTGGTTTTATACCTGCTGCTGGGATTGAGAAAGCTGCCTCTGATTGGTTGACAAGGCTGCTGGGATTGACAAAGCTGCCTCTGGTTGGTTAACAAGGCGTTCTTAGATTGACAAGGCATCTGTCCCTCCCCTCACCTCATAGCTCACCAATTAACCCATTAACTAACGTCTAGGCAAACCAATCAACCCACTTGAAGGATTACTGTTAATTTTTTTCCCTTAGGGTGTCCCTATGTTCAATGGAGAAATGTTGGGGGGTATGGAGTTCTCCGACTCCCGAGCCGTCTGAAGGCAATCCTGTACAGTGAAGGGTTTTGTTTAAAACGTCTAGTGTTTTATTATGTTTCCATACATGTTGGATGCCGCCCAGCGTGGCTGGGGCAACGCAGTCCGTTGCGTGGGGTATAAAGAATAAAATTATCATTATGGAATGGGGCGACCCACTGTGTGTGTGTGTGTTTGTGCTTAATACACTTGGAGGGAAGAGCTGGCTGGAACGCTAAACAAAAGCAGCAGAACGCACTGCAACATTTGGTTGCAGGGCCCATTTGTGACATACCACAGATGAAGTCCCTACTTTGAAGCATTTACCATATAGAAATCCCCCCCCCCTCCTTTTGAACTGACAAGTGTAAAAGCATGAGACAAAAGGAACGGGAAGGAAAGAGGAAACTTTGCACAATCTGGAAGAGAGTGAAAGAAGAAAAGAGTGGTAAAGGAACTAAAGAAAACAAAAAAAAAAAATGACAATAGGTGGGGGGGGGGGGAGAAAAAAATCCAAATCAAGAGGGAAAAGAGAGAGAGAAATTGGGTGGCCTGAGCGCAGGCCAATGGCCTGAGCGCAGGCCAATAGCCTGAGCGCAGGCCGGGCCTGCTGGTTTTATACCTGCTGCTGGGATTGAGAAAGCTGCCTCTGATTGGTTGACAAGGCTGCTGGGATTGACAAAGCTGCCTCTGGTTGGTTAACAAGGCGTTCTTTGATTGACAAGGCATCTGTCCCTCCCCTCACCTCATAGCTCACCAATTAACCCATTAACTAACGTCTAGGCAAACCAATCAACCCACTTGAAGGATTACTGTTAATTTTTTTCCCTTAGGGTGTCCCTATGTTCAATGGAGAAATGTTGGGGGGTATGGAGTTCTCCGACTCC
The DNA here is from genome assembly GCF_965112155.1 of Podarcis liolepis. NCBI lineage: Eukaryota > Metazoa > Chordata > Lepidosauria > Squamata > Lacertidae > Podarcis > Podarcis liolepis. Next base: position 29,772 of record NW_028148875.1, on the reverse strand, counting down.
CGAGCCGTCTGAAGGCAATCCTGTACAGTGAAGGGTTTTGTTTAAAACGTCTAGTGTTTTATTATGTTTCCATACATGTTGGATGCCGCCCAGCGTGGCTGGGGCAACGCAGTCCGTTGCGTGGGGTATAAAGAATAAAATTATCATTATGGAATGGGGCGACCCACTGTGTGTGTGTGTGTTTGTGCTTAATACACTTGGAGGGAAGAGCTGGCTGGAACGCTAAACAAAAGCAGCAGAACGCACTGCAACATTTGGTTGCAGGGCCCATTTGTGACATACCACAGATGAAGTCCCTACTTTGAAGCATTTACCATATAGAAATCCCCCCCCCTCCTTTTGAACTGACAAGTGTAAAAGCATGAGACAAAAGGAACGGGAAGGAAAGAGGAAACTTTGCACAATCTGGAAGAGAGTGAAAGAAGAAAAGAGTGGTAAAGGAACTAAAGAAAACAAAAAAAAAATGACAATAGGTGGGGGGGGGGGAGAAAAAAATCCAAATCAAGAGGGAAAAGAGAGAGAGAAATTGGGTGGCCTGAGCGCAGGCCAATGGCCTGAGCGCAGGCCAATGGCCTGCTGGTTTTATACCTGCTGCTGGGATTGAGAAAGCTGCCTCTGATTGGTTGACAAGGCTGCTGGGATTGACAAAGCTGCCTCTGGTTGGTTAACAAGGCGTTCTTAGATTGACAAGGCATCTGTCCCTCCCCTCACCTCATAGCTCACCAATTAACCCATTAACTAACGTCTAGGCAAACCAATCAACCCACTTGAAGGATTACTGTTAATTTTTTTCCCTTAGGGTGTCCCTATGTTCAATGGAGAAATGTTGGGGGGTATGGAGTTCTCCGACTCCCGAGCCGTCTGAAGGCAATCCTGTACAGTGAAGGGTTTTGTTTAAAACGTCTAGTGTTTTATTATGTTTCCATACATGTTGGATGCCGCCCAGCGTGGCTGGGGCAACGCAGTCCGTTGCGTGGGGTATAAAGAATAAAATTATCATTATGGAATGGGGCGACCCACTGTGTGTGTGTGTGTTTGTGCTTAATACACTTGGAGGGAAGAGCTGGCTGGAACGCTAAACAAAAGCAGCAGAACGCACTGCAACATTTGGTTGCAGGGCCCATTTGTGACATACCACAGATGAAGTCCCTACTTTGAAGCATTTACCATATAGAAATCCCCCCCCCTCCTTTTGAACTGACAAGTGTAAAAGCATGAGACAAAAGGAACGGGAAGGAAAGAGGAAACTTTGCACAATCTGGAAGAGAGTGAAAGAAGAAAAGAGTGGTAAAGGAACTAAAGAAAACAAAAAAAAAAAATGACAATAGGTGGGGGGGGGGGAGAAAAAAATCCAAATCAAGAGGGAAAAGAGAGAGAGAAATTGGGTGGCCTGAGCGCAGGCCAATGGCCTGAGCGCAGGCCAATGGCCTGAGCGCAGGCCAATGGCCTGAGCGCAGGCCAATGGCCTGAGCGCAGGCCAATGGCCTGAGCGCAGGCCAATGGCCTGAGCGCAGGCCAATGGCCTGAGCGCAGGCCAATGGCCTGAGCGCAGGCCAATGGCCTGAGCGCAGGCCAATGGCCTGAGCGCAGGCCAATGGCCTGAGCGCAGGCCAATGGCCTGAGCGCAGGCCAATGGCCTGAGCGCAGGCCAATGGCCTGAGCGCAGGCCAATGGCCTGAGCGCAGGCCAATGGCCTGAGCGCAGGCCAATGGCCTGAGCGCAGGCCAATGGCCTGAGCGCAGGCCAATGGCCTGAGCGCAGGCCAATGGCCTGAGCGCAGGCCGGGCCTGCTGGTTTTATACCTGCTGCTGGGATTGAGAAAGCTGCCTCTGATTGGTTGACAAGGCTGCTGGGATTGACAAAGCTGCCTCTGGTTGGTTAACAAGGCGTTCTTTGATTGACAAGGCATCTGTCCCTCCCCTCACCTCATAGCTCACCAATTAACCCATTAACTAACGTCTAGGCAAACCAATCAACCCACTTGAAGGATTACTGTTAATTTTTTTCCCTTAGGGTGTCCCTATGTTCAATGGAGAAATGTTGGGGGGTATGGAGTTCTCCGACTCCCGAGCCGTCTGAAGGCAATCCTGTACAGTGAAGGGTTTTGTTTAAAACGTCTAGTGTTTTATTATGTTTCCATACATGTTGGATGCCGCCCAGCGTGGCTGGGGCAACGCAGTCCGTTGCGTGGGGTATAAAGAATAAAATTATCATTATGGAATGGGGCGACCCACTGTGTGTGTGTGTGTTTGTGCTTAATACACTTGGAGGGAAGAGCTGGCTGGAACGCTAAACAAAAGCAGCAGAACGCACTGCAACATTTGGTTGCAGGGCCCATTTGTGACATACCACAGATGAAGTCCCTACTTTGAAGCATTTACCATATAGAAATCCCCCCCCCCTCCTTTTGAACTGACAAGTGTAAAAGCATGAGACAAAAGGAACGGGAAGGAAAGAGGAAACTTTGCACAATCTGGAAGAGAGTGAAAGAAGAAAAGAGTGGTAAAGGAACTAAAGAAAACAAAAAAAAAAATGACAATAGGTGGGGGGGGGGGAGAAAAAAATCCAAATCAAGAGGGAAAAGAGAGAGAGAAATTGGGTGGCCTGAGCGCAGGCCAATGGCCTGAGCGCAGGCCAATGGCCTGAGCGCAGGCCAATGGCCTGAGCGCAGGCCAATGGCCTGAGCGCAGGCCAATGGCCTGAGCGCAGGCCAATGGCCTGAGCGCAGGCCAATGGCCTGAGCGCAGGCCAATGGCCTGAGCGCAGGCCAATGGCCTGAGCGCAGGCCAATGGCCTGAGCGCAGGCCAATGGCCTGAGCGCAGGCCAATGGCCTGAGCGCAGGCCAATGGCCTGAGCGCAGGCCAATGGCCTGAGCGCAGGCCAATGGCCTGAGCGCAGGCCAATGGCCTGAGCGCAGGCCGGGCCTGCTGGTTTTATACCTGCTGCTGGGATTGAGAAAGCTGCCTCTGATTGGTTGACAAGGCTGCTGGGATTGACAAAGCTGCCTCTGGTTGGTTAACAAGGCGTTCTTTGATTGACAAGGCATCTGTCCCTCCCCTCACCTCATAGCTCACCAATTAACCCATTAACTAACGTCTAGGCAAACCAATCAACCCACTTGAAGGATTACTGTTAATTTTTTTCCCTTAGGGTGTCCCTATGTTCAATGGAGAAATGTTGGGGGGTATGGAGTTCTCCGACTCCCGAGCCGTCTGAAGGCAATCCTGTACAGTGAAGGGTTTTGTTTAAAACGTCTAGTGTTTTATTATGTTTCCATACATGTTGGATGCCGCCCAGCGTGGCTGGGGCAACGCAGTCCGTTGCGTGGGGTATAAAGAATAAAATTATCATTATGGAATGGGGCGACCCACTGTGTGTGTGTGTGTTTGTGCTTAATACACTTGGAGGGAAGAGCTGGCTGGAACGCTAAACAAAAGCAGCAGAACGCACTGCAACATTTGGTTGCAGGGCCCATTTGTGACATACCACAGATGAAGTCCCTACTTTGAAGCATTTACCATATAGAAATCCCCCCCCCTCCTTTTGAACTGACAAGTGTAAAAGCATGAGACAAAAGGAACGGGAAGGAAAGAGGAAACTTTGCACAATCTGGAAGAGAGTGAAAGAAGAAAAGAGTGGTAAAGGAACTAAAGAAAACAAAAAAAAAAATGACAATAGGTGGGGGGGGGGAAGAAAAAAATCCAAATCAAGAGGGAAAAGAGAGAGAGAAATTGGGTGGCCTGAGCGCAGGCCAATGGCCTGAGCGCAGGCCAATGGCCTGCTGGTTTTATACCTGCTGCTGGGATTGAGAAAGCTGCCTCTGATTGGTTGACAAGGCTGCTGGGATTGACAAAGCTGCCTCTGGTTGGTTAACAAGGCGTTCTTAGATTGACAAGGCATCTGTCCCTCCCCTCACCTCATAGCTCACCAATTAACCCATTAACTAACGTCTAGGCAAACCAATCAACCCACTTGAAGGATTACTGTTAATTTTTTTCCCTTAGGGTGTCCCTATGTTCAATGGAGAAATGTTGGGGGGTATGGAGTTCTCCGACTCCCGAGCCGTCTGAAGGCAATCCTGTACAGTGAAGGGTTTTGTTTAAAACGTCTAGTGTTTTATTATGTTTCCATACATGTTGGATGCCGCCCAGCGTGGCTGGGGCAACGCAGTCCGTTGCGTGGGGTATAAAGAATAAAATTATCATTATGGAATGGGGCGACCCACTGTGTGTGTGTGTGTTTGTGCTTAATACACTTGGAGGGAAGAGCTGGCTGGAACGCTAAACAAAAGCAGCAGAACGCACTGCAACATTTGGTTGCAGGGCCCATTTGTGACATACCACAGATGAAGTCCCTACTTTGAAGCATTTACCATATAGAAATCCCCCCCCCCTCCTTTTGAACTGACAAGTGTAAAAGCATGAGACAAAAGGAACGGGAAGGAAAGAGGAAACTTTGCACAATCTGGAAGAGAGTGAAAGAAGAAAAGAGTGGTAAAGGAACTAAAGAAAACAAAAAAAAAAATGACAATAGGTGGGGGGGGGGGAGAAAAAAATCCAAATCAAGAGGGAAAAGAGAGAGAGAAATTGGGTGGCCTGAGCGCAGGCCAATGGCCTGAGCGCAGGCCAATGGCCTGAGCGCAGGCCAATGGCCTGAGCGCAGGCCAATGGCCTGAGCGCAGGCCAATGGCCTGAGCGCAGGCCAATGGCCTGAGCGCAGGCCAATGGCCTGAGCGCAGGCCAATGGCCTGAGCGCAGGCCAATGGCCTGAGCGCAGGCCAATGGCCTGAGCGCAGGCCAATGGCCTGAGCGCAGGCCAATGGCCTGAGCGCAGGCCAATGGCCTGAGCGCAGGCCAATGGCCTGAGCGCAGGCCAATGGCCTGAGCGCAGGCCAATGGCCTGAGCGCAGGCCAATGGCCTGAGCGCAGGCCAATGGCCTGAGCGCAGGCCAATGGCCTGAGCGCAGGCCGGGCCTGCTGGTTTTATACCTGCTGCTGGGATTGAGAAAGCTGCCTCTGATTGGTTGACAAGGCTGCTGGGATTGACAAAGCTGCCTCTGGTTGGTTAACAAGGCGTTCTTTGATTGACAAGGCATCTGTCCCTCCCCTCACCTCATAGCTCACCAATTAACCCATTAACTAACGTCTAGGCAAACCAATCAACCCACTTGAAGGATTACTGTTAATTTTTTTCCCTTAGGGTGTCCCTATGTTCAATGGAGAAATGTTGGGGGGTATGGAGTTCTCCGACTCCCGAGCCGTCTGAAGGCAATCCTGTACAGTGAAGGGTTTTGTTTAAAACGTCTAGTGTTTTATTATGTTTCCATACATGTTGGATGCCGCCCAGCGTGGCTGGGGCAACGCAGTCCGTTGCGTGGGGTATAAAGAATAAAATTATCATTATGGAATGGGGCGACCCACTGTGTGTGTGTGTGTTTGTGCTTAATACACTTGGAGGGAAGAGCTGGCTGGAACGCTAAACAAAAGCAGCAGAACGCACTGCAACATTTGGTTGCAGGGCCCATTTGTGACATACCACAGATGAAGTCCCTACTTTGAAGCATTTACCATATAGAAATCCCCCCCCCTCCTTTTGAACTGACAAGTGTAAAAGCATGAGACAAAAGGAACGGGAAGGAAAGAGGAAACTTTGCACAATCTGGAAGAGAGTGAAAGAAGAAAAGAGTGGTAAAGGAACTAAAGAAAACAAAAAAAAAAATGACAATAGGTGGGGGGGGGGGGAGAAAAAAATCCAAATCAAGAGGGAAAAGAGAGAGAGAAATTGGGTGGCCTGAGCGCAGGCCAATGGCCTGAGCGCAGGCCAATGGCCTGCTGGTTTTATACCTGCTGCTGGGATTGAGAAAGCTGCCTCTGATTGGTTGACAAGGCTGCTGGGATTGACAAAGCTGCCTCTGGTTGGTTAACAAGGCGTTCTTAGATTGACAAGGCATCTGTCCCTCCCCTCACCTCATAGCTCACCAATTAACCCATTAACTAACGTCTAGGCAAACCAATCAACCCACTTGAAGGATTACTGTTAATTTTTTTCCCTTAGGGTGTCCCTATGTTCAATGGAGAAATGTTGGGGGGTATGGAGTTCTCCGACTCCCGAGCCGTCTGAAGGCAATCCTGTACAGTGAAGGGTTTTGTTTAAAACGTCTAGTGTTTTATTATGTTTCCATACATGTTGGATGCCGCCCAGCGTGGCTGGGGCAACGCAGTCCGTTGCGTGGGGTATAAAGAATAAAATTATCATTATGGAATGGGGCGACCCACTGTGTGTGTGTGTGTTTGTGCTTAATACACTTGGAGGGAAGAGCTGGCTGGAACGCTAAACAAAAGCAGCAGAACGCACTGCAACATTTGGTTGCAGGGCCCATTTGTGACATACCACAGATGAAGTCCCTACTTTGAAGCATTTACCATATAGAAATCCCCCCCCCTCCTTTTGAACTGACAAGTGTAAAAGCATGAGACAAAAGGAACGGGAAGGAAAGAGGAAACTTTGCACAATCTGGAAGAGAGTGAAAGAAGAAAAGAGTGGTAAAGGAACTAAAGAAAACAAAAAAAAAAATGACAATAGGTGGGGGGGGGGGAGAAAAAAATCCAAATCAAGAGGGAAAAGAGAGAGAGAAATTGGGTGGCCTGAGCGCAGGCCAATGGCCTGAGCGCAGGCCAATGGCCTGAGCGCAGGCCAATGGCCTGAGCGCAGGCCAATGGCCTGAGCGCAGGCCAATGGCCTGAGCGCAGGCCAATGGCCTGAGCGCAGGCCAATGGCCTGAGCGCAGGCCAATGGCCTGAGCGCAGGCCAATGGCCTGAGCGCAGGCCAATGGCCTGAGCGCAGGCCAATGGCCTGAGCGCAGGCCAATGGCCTGAGCGCAGGCCAATGGCCTGAGCGCAGGCCAATGGCCTGAGCGCAGGCCAATGGCCTGAGCGCAGGCCAATGGCCTGAGCGCAGGCCAATGGCCTGAGCGCAGGCCAATGGCCTGAGCGCAGGCCAATGGCCTGAGCGCAGGCCAATGGCCTGAGCGCAGGCCAATGGCCTGAGCGCAGGCCAATGGCCTGAGCGCAGGCCAATGGCCTGAGCGCAGGCCAATGGCCTGAGCGCAGGCCAATGGCCTGAGCGCAGGCCAATGGCCTGAGCGCAGGCCGGGCCTGCTGGTTTTATACCTGCTGCTGGGATTGAGAAAGCTGCCTCTGATTGGTTGACAAGGCTGCTGGGATTGACAAAGCTGCCTCTGGTTGGTTAACAAGGCGTTCTTTGATTGACAAGGCATCTGTCCCTCCCCTCACCTCATAGCTCACCAATTAACCCATTAACTAACGTCTAGGCAAACCAATCAACCCACTTGAAGGATTACTGTTAATTTTTTTCCCTTAGGGTGTCCCTATGTTCAATGGAGAAATGTTGGGGGGTATGGAGTTCTCCGACTCCCGAGCCGTCTGAAGGCAATCCTGTACAGTGAAGGGTTTTGTTTAAAACGTCTAGTGTTTTATTATGTTTCCATACATGTTGGATGCCGCCCAGCGTGGCTGGGGCAACGCAGTCCGTTGCGTGGGGTATAAAGAATAAAATTATCATTATGGAATGGGGCGACCCACTGTGTGTGTGTGTGTTTGTGCTTAATACACTTGGAGGGAAGAGCTGGCTGGAACGCTAAACAAAAGCAGCAGAACGCACTGCAACATTTGGTTGCAGGGCCCATTTGTGACATACCACAGATGAAGTCCCTACTTTGAAGCATTTACCATATAGAAATCCCCCCCCCCTCCTTTTGAACTGACAAGTGTAAAAGCATGAGACAAAAGGAACGGGAAGGAAAGAGGAAACTTTGCACAATCTGGAAGAGAGTGAAAGAAGAAAAGAGTGGTAAAGGAACTAAAGAAAACAAAAAAAAAATGACAATAGGTGGGGGGGGGGGAGAAAAAAATCCAAATCAAGAGGGAAAAGAGAGAGAGAAATTGGGTGGCCTGAGCGCAGGCCAATGGCCTGCTGGTTTTATACCTGCTGCTGGGATTGAGAAAGCTGCCTCTGATTGGTTGACAAGGCTGCTGGGATTGACAAAGCTGCCTCTGGTTGGTTAACAAGGCGTTCTTAGATTGACAAGGCATCTGTCCCTCCCCTCACCTCATAGCTCACCAATTAACCCATTAACTAACGTCTAGGCAAACCAATCAACCCACTTGAAGGATTACTGTTAATTTTTTTCCCTTAGGGTGTCCCTATGTTCAATGGAGAAATGTTGGGGGGTATGGAGTTCTCCGACTCCCGAGCCGTCTGAAGGCAATCCTGTACAGTGAAGGGTTTTGTTTAAAACGTCTAGTGTTTTATTATGTTTCCATACATGTTGGATGCCGCCCAGCGTGGCTGGGGCAACGCAGTCCGTTGCGTGGGGTATAAAGAATAAAATTATCATTATGGAATGGGGCGACCCACTGTGTGTGTGTGTGTTTGTGCTTAATACACTTGGAGGGAAGAGCTGGCTGGAACGCTAAACAAAAGCAGCAGAACGCACTGCAACATTTGGTTGCAGGGCCCATTTGTGACATACCACAGATGAAGTCCCTACTTTGAAGCATTTACCATATAGAAATCCCCCCCCCCTCCTTTTGAACTGACAAGTGTAAAAGCATGAGACAAAAGGAACGGGAAGGAAAGAGGAAACTTTGCACAATCTGGAAGAGAGTGAAAGAAGAAAAGAGTGGTAAAGGAACTAAAGAAAACAAAAAAAAAATGACAATAGGTGGGGGGGGGGGAGAAAAAAATCCAAATCAAGAGGGAAAAGAGAGAGAGAAATTGGGTGGCCTGAGCGCAGGCCAATGGCCTGCTGGTTTTATACCTGCTGCTGGGATTGAGAAAGCTGCCTCTGATTGGTTGACAAGGCTGCTGGGATTGACAAAGCTGCCTCTGGTTGGTTAACAAGGCGTTCTTAGATTGACAAGGCATCTGTCCCTCCCCTCACCTCATAGCTCACCAATTAACCCATTAACTAACGTCTAGGCAAACCAATCAACCCACTTGAAGGATTACTGTTAATTTTTTTCCCTTAGGGTGTCCCTATGTTCAATGGAGAAATGTTGGGGGGTATGGAGTTCTCGACTCCCGAGCCGTCTGAAGGCAATCCTGTACAGTGAAGGGTTTTGTTTAAAACGTCTAGTGTTTTATTATGTTTCCATACATGTTGGATGCCGCCCAGCGTGGCTGGGGCAACGCAGTCCGTTGCGTGGGGTATAAAGAATAAAATTATCATTATGGAATGGGGCGACCCACTGTGTGTGTGTGTGTTTGTGCTTAATACACTTGGAGGGAAGAGCTGGCTGGAACGCTAAACAAAAGCAGCAGAACGCACTGCAACATTTGGTTGCAGGGCCCATTTGTGACATACCACAGATGAAGTCCCTACTTTGAAGCATTTACCATATAGAAATCCCCCCCCCCCTCCTTTTGAACTGACAAGTGTAAAAGCATGAGACAAAAGGAACGGGAAGGAAAGAGGAAACTTTGCACAATCTGGAAGAGAGTGAAAGAAGAAAAGAGTGGTAAAGGAACTAAAGAAAACAAAAAAAAAATGACAATAGGTGGGGGGGGGGGAGAAAAAAATCCAAATCAAGAGGGAAAAGAGAGAGAGAAATTGGGTGGCCTGAGCGCAGGCCAATGGCCTGAGCGCAGGCCAATGGCCTGAGCGCAGGCCAATGGCCTGAGCGCAGGCCAATGGCCTGAGCGCAGGCCAATGGCCTGAGCGCAGGCCAATGGCCTGAGCGCAGGCCAATGGCCTGAGCGCAGGCCAATGGCCTGAGCGCAGGCCAATGGCCTGAGCGCAGGCCAATGGCCTGAGCGCAGGCCAATGGCCTGAGCGCAGGCCAATGGCCTGAGCGCAGGCCAATGGCCTGAGCGCAGGCCAATGGCCTGAGCGCAGGCCAATGGCCTGAGCGCAGGCCAATGGCCTGAGCGCAGGCCAATGGCCTGAGCGCAGGCCAATGGCCTGAGCGCAGGCCAATGGCCTGAGCGCAGGCCAATGGCCTGAGCGCAGGCCAATGGCCTGAGCGCAGGCCAATGGCCTGAGCGCAGGCCGGGCCTGCTGGTTTTATACCTGCTGCTGGGATTGAGAAAGCTGCCTCTGATTGGTTGACAAGGCTGCTGGGATTGACAAAGCTGCCTCTGGTTGGTTAACAAGGCGTTCTTAGATTGACAAGGCATCTGTCCCTCCCCTCACCTCATAGCTCACCAATTAACCCATTAACTAACGTCTAGGCAAACCAATCAACCCACTTGAAGGATTACTGTTAATTTTTTTCCCTTAGGGTGTCCCTATGTTCAATGGAGAAATGTTGGGGGGTATGGAGTTCTCCGACTCCCGAGCCGTCTGAAGGCAATCCTGTACAGTGAAGGGTTTTGTTTAAAACGTCTAGTGTTTTATTATGTTTCCATACATGTTGGATGCCGCCCAGCGTGGCTGGGGCAACGCAGTCCGTTGCGTGGGGTATAAAGAATAAAATTATCATTATGGAATGGGGCGACCCACTGTGTGTGTGTGTGTTTGTGCTTAATACACTTGGAGGGAAGAGCTGGCTGGAACGCTAAACAAAAGCAGCAGAACGCACTGCAACATTTGGTTGCAGGGCCCATTTGTGACATACCACAGATGAAGTCCCTACTTTGAAGCATTTACCATATAGAAATCCCCCCCCCCTCCTTTTGAACTGACAAGTGTAAAAGCATGAGACAAAAGGAACGGGAAGGAAAGAGGAAACTTTGCACAATCTGGAAGAGAGTGAAAGAAGAAAAGAGTGGTAAAGGAACTAAAGAAAACAAAAAAAAAATGACAATAGGTGGGGGGGGGGGAGAAAAAAATCCAAATCAAGAGGGAAAAGAGAGAGAGAAATTGGGTGGCCTGAGCGCAGGCCAATGGCCTGAGCGCAGGCCAATGGCCTGAGCGCAGGCCAATGGCCTGAGCGCAGGCCAATGGCCTGAGCGCAGGCCAATGGCCTGAGCGCAGGCCAATGGCCTGAGCGCAGGCCAATGGCCTGAGCGCAGGCCAATGGCCTGAGCGCAGGCCAATGGCCTGAGCGCAGGCCAATGGCCTGAGCGCAGGCCAATGGCCTGAGCGCAGGCCAATGGCCTGAGCGCAGGCCAATGGCCTGAGCGCAGGCCAATGGCCTGAGCGCAGGCCAATGGCCTGAGCGCAGGCCAATGGCCTGAGCGCAGGCCAATGGCCTGAGCGCAGGCCAATGGCCTGAGCGCAGGCCAATGGCCTGAGCGCAGGCCAATGGCCTGAGCGCAGGCCAATGGCCTGAGCGCAGGCCAATGGCCTGAGCGCAGGCCAATGGCCTGAGCGCAGGCCAATGGCCTGAGCGCAGGCCAATGGCCTGAGCGCAGGCCGGGCCTGCTGGTTTTATACCTGCTGCTGGGATTGAGAAAGCTGCCTCTGATTGGTTGACAAGGCTGCTGGGATTGACAAAGCTGCCTCTGGTTGGTTAACAAGGCGTTCTTTGATTGACAAGGCATCTGTCCCTCCCCTCACCTCATAGCTCACCAATTAACCCATTAACTAACGTCTAGGCAAACCAATCAACCCACTTGAAGGATTACTGTTAATTTTTTTCCCTTAGGGTGTCCCTATGTTCAATGGAGAAATGTTGGGGGGTATGGAGTTCTCCGACTCCCGAGCCGTCTGAAGGCAATCCTGTACAGTGAAGGGTTTTGTTTAAAACGTCTAGTGTTTTATTATGTTTCCATACATGTTGGATGCCGCCCAGCGTGGCTGGGGCAACGCAGTCCGTTGCGTGGGGTATAAAGAATAAAATTATCATTATGGAATGGGGCGACCCACTGTGTGTGTGTGTGTTTGTGCTTAATACACTTGGAGGGAAGAGCTGGCTGGAACGCTAAACAAAAGCAGCAGAACGCACTGCAACATTTGGTTGCAGGGCCCATTTGTGACATACCACAGATGAAGTCCCTACTTTGAAGCATTTACCATATAGAAATCCCCCCCCCCTCCTTTTGAACTGACAAGTGTAAAAGCATGAGACAAAAGGAACGGGAAGGAAAGAGGAAACTTTGCACAATCTGGAAGAGAGTGAAAGAAGAAAAGAGTGGTAAAGGAACTAAAGAAAACAAAAAAAAAAATGACAATAGGTGGGGGGGGGGGAGAAAAAAATCCAAATCAAGAGGGAAAAGAGAGAGAGAAATTGGGTGGCCTGAGCGCAGGCCAATGGCCTGAGCGCAGGCCAATGGCCTGCTGGTTTTATACCTGCTGCTGGGATTGAGAAAGCTGCCTCTGATTGGTTGACAAGGCTGCTGGGATTGACAAAGCTGCCTCTGGTTGGTTAACAAGGCGTTCTTAGATTGACAAGGCATCTGTCCCTCCCCTCACCTCATAGCTCACCAATTAACCCATTAACTAACGTCTAGGCAAACCAATCAACCCACTTGAAGGATTACTGTTAATTTTTTTCCCTTAGGGTGTCCCTATGTTCAATGGAGAAATGTTGGGGGGTATGGAGTTCTCCGACTCCCGAGCCGTCTGAAGGCAATCCTGTACAGTGAAGGGTTTTGTTTAAAACGTCTAGTGTTTTATTATGTTTCCATACATGTTGGATGCCGCCCAGCGTGGCTGGGGCAACGCAGTCCGTTGCGTGGGGTATAAAGAATAAAATTATCATTATGGAATGGGGCGACCCACTGTGTGTGTGTGTGTTTGTGCTTAATACACTTGGAGGGAAGAGCTGGCTGGAACGCTAAACAAAAGCAGCAGAACGCACTGCAACATTTGGTTGCAGGGCCCATTTGTGACATACCACAGATGAAGTCCCTACTTTGAAGCATTTACCATATAGAAATCCCCCCCCCTCCTTTTGAACTGACAAGTGTAAAAGCATGAGACAAAAGGAACGGGAAGGAAAGAGGAAACTTTGCACAATCTGGAAGAGAGTGAAAGAAGAAAAGAGTGGTAAAGGAACTAAAGAAAACAAAAAAAAAAATGACAATAGGTGGGGGGGGGGAGAAAAAAATCCAAATCAAGAGGGAAAAGAGAGAGAGAAATTGGGTGGCCTGAGTGCAGGCCAATGGCCTGAGCGCAGGCCAATGGCCTGAGCGCAGGCCAATGGCCTGAGCGCAGGCCAATGGCCTGAGCGCAGGCCAATGGCCTGAGCGCAGGCCAATGGCCTGAGCGCAGGCCAATGGCCTGAGCGCAGGCCAATGGCCTGAGCGCAGGCCAATGGCCTGAGCGCAGGCCAATGGCCTGAGCGCAGGCCAATGGCCTGAGCGCAGGCCAATGGCCTGAGCGCAGGCCAATGGCCTGAGCGCAGGCCGGGCCTGCTGGTTTTATACCTGCTGCTGGGATTGAGAAAGCTGCCTCTGATTGGTTGACAAGGCTGCTGGGATTGACAAAGCTGCCTCTGGTTGGTTAACAAGGCGTTCTTTGATTGACAAGGCATCTGTCCCTCCCCTCACCTCATAGCTCACCAATTAACCCATTAACTAACGTCTAGGCAAACCAATCAACCCACTTGAAGGATTACTGTTAATTTTTTTCCCTTAGGGTGTCCCTATGTTCAATGGAGAAATGTTGGGGGGTATGGAGTTCTCCGACTCCCGAGCCGTCTGAAGGCAATCCTGTACAGTGAAGGGTTTTGTTTAAAACGTCTAGTGTTTTATTATGTTTCCATACATGTTGGATGCCGCCCAGCGTGGCTGGGGCAACGCAGTCCGTTGCGTGGGGTATAAAGAATAAAATTATCATTATGGAATGGGGCGACCCACTGTGTGTGTGTGTGTTTGTGCTTAATACACTTGGAGGGAAGAGCTGGCTGGAACGCTAAACAAAAGCAGCAGAACGCACTGCAACATTTGGTTGCAGGGCCCATTTGTGACATACCACAGATGAAGTCCCTACTTTGAAGCATTTACCATATAGAAATCCCCCCCCCCTCCTTTTGAACTGACAAGTGTAAAAGCATGAGACAAAAGGAACGGGAAGGAAAGAGGAAACTTTGCACAATCTGGAAGAGAGTGAAAGAAGAAAAGAGTGGTAAAGGAACTAAAGAAAACAAAAAAAAAAATGACAATAGGTGGGGGGGGGGGAGAAAAAAATCCAAATCAAGAGGGAAAAGAGAGAGAGAAATTGGGTGGCCTGAGCGCAGGCCAATGGCCTGAGCGCAGGCCAATGGCCTGCTGGTTTTATACCTGCTGCTGGGATTGAGAAAGCTGCCTCTGATTGGTTGACAAGGCTGCTGGGATTGACAAAGCTGCCTCTGGTTGGTTAACAAGGCGTTCTTAGATTGACAAGGCATCTGTCCCTCCCCTCACCTCATAGCTCACCAATTAACCCATTAACTAACGTCTAGGCAAACCAATCAACCCACTTGAAGGATTACTGTTAATTTTTTTCCCTTAGGGTGTCCCTATGTTCAATGGAGAAATGTTGGGGGGTATGGAGTTCTCCGACTCCCGAGCCGTCTGAAGGCAATCCTGTACAGTGAAGGGTTTTGTTTAAAACGTCTAGTGTTTTATTATGTTTCCATACATGTTGGATGCCGCCCAGCGTGGCTGGGGCAACGCAGTCCGTTGCGTGGGGTATAAAGAATAAAATTATCATTATGGAATGGGGCGACCCACTGTGTGTGTGTGTGTTTGTGCTTAATACACTTGGAGGGAAGAGCTGGCTGGAACGCTAAACAAAAGCAGCAGAACGCACTGCAACATTTGGTTGCAGGGCCCATTTGTGACATACCACAGATGAAGTCCCTACTTTGAAGCATTTACCATATAGAAATCCCCCCCCCTCCTTTTGAACTGACAAGTGTAAAAGCATGAGACAAAAGGAACGGGAAGGAAAGAGGAAACTTTGCACAATCTGGAAGAGAGTGAAAGAAGAAAAGAGTGGTAAAGGAACTAAAGAAAACAAAAAAAAAAATGACAATAGGTGGGGGGGGGGAGAAAAAAATCCAAATCAAGAGGGAAAAGAGAGAGAGAAATTGGGTGGCCTGAGCGCAGGCCAATGGCCTGAGCGCAGGCCAATGGCCTGAGCGCAGGCCAATGGCCTGAGCGCAGGCCAATGGCCTGAGCGCAGGCCAATGGCCTGAGCGCAGGCCAATGGCCTGAGCGCAGGCCAATGGCCTGAGCGCAGGCCAATGGCCTGAGCGCAGGCCAATGGCCTGAGCGCAGGCCAATGGCCTGAGCGCAGGCCAATGGCCTGAGCGCAGGCCAATGGCCTGAGCGCAGGCCAATGGCCTGAGCGCAGGCCAATGGCCTGAGCGCAGGCCAATGGCCTGAGCGCAGGCCAATGGCCTGAGCGCAGGCCAATGGCCTGAGCGCAGGCCAATGGCCTGAGCGCAGGCCAATGGCCTGAGCGCAGGCCAATGGCCTGAGCGCAGGCCAATGGCCTGAGCGCAGGCCAATGGCCTGAGCGCAGGCCAATGGCCTGAGCGCAGGCCAATGGCCTGAGCGCAGGCCAATGGCCTGAGCGCAGGCCGGGCCTGCTGGTTTTATACCTGCTGCTGGGATTGAGAAAGCTGCCTCTGATTGGTTGACAAGGCTGCTGGGATTGACAAAGCTGCCTCTGGTTGGTTAACAAGGCGTTCTTTGATTGACAAGGCATCTGTCCCTCCCCTCACCTCATAGCTCACCAATTAACCCATTAACTAACGTCTAGGCAAACCAATCAACCCACTTGAAGGATTACTGTTAATTTTTTTCCCTTAGGGTGTCCCTATGTTCAATGGAGAAATGTTGGGGGGTATGGAGTTCTCCGACTCCCGAGCCGTCTGAAGGCAATCCTGTACAGTGAAGGGTTTTGTTTAAAACGTCTAGTGTTTTATTATGTTTCCATACATGTTGGATGCCGCCCAGCGTGGCTGGGGCAACGCAGTCCGTTGCGTGGGGTATAAAGAATAAAATTATCATTATGGAATGGGGCGACCCACTGTGTGTGTGTGTGTTTGTGCTTAATACACTTGGAGGGAAGAGCTGGCTGGAACGCTAAACAAAAGCAGCAGAACGCACTGCAACATTTGGTTGCAGGGCCCATTTGTGACATACCACAGATGAAGTCCCTACTTTGAAGCATTTACCATATAGAAATCCCCCCCCCCTCCTTTTGAACTGACAAGTGTAAAAGCATGAGACAAAAGGAACGGGAAGGAAAGAGGAAACTTTGCACAATCTGGAAGAGAGTGAAAGAAGAAAAGAGTGGTAAAGGAACTAAAGAAAACAAAAAAAAAATGACAATAGGTGGGGGGGGGGGAGAAAAAAATCCAAATCAAGAGGGAAAAGAGAGAGAGAAATTGGGTGGCCTGAGCGCAGGCCAATGGCCTGCTGGTTTTATACCTGCTGCTGGGATTGAGAAAGCTGCCTCTGATTGGTTGACAAGGCTGCTGGGATTGACAAAGCTGCCTCTGGTTGGTTAACAAGGCGTTCTTTGATTGACAAGGCATCTGTCCCTCCCCTCACCTCATAGCTCACCAATTAACCCATTAACTAACGTCTAGGCAAACCAATCAACCCACTTGAAGGATTACTGTTAATTTTTTTCCCTTAGGGTGTCCCTATGTTCAATGGAGAAATGTTGGGGGGTATGGAGTTCTCCGACTCCCGAGCCGTCTGAAGGCAATCCTGTACAGTGAAGGGTTTTGTTTAAAACGTCTAGTGTTTTATTATGTTTCCATACATGTTGGATGCCGCCCAGCGTGGCTGGGGCAACGCAGTCCGTTGCGTGGGGTATAAAGAATAAAATTATCATTATGGAATGGGGCGACCCACTGTGTGTGTGTGTGTTTGTGCTTAATACACTTGGAGGGAAGAGCTGGCTGGAACGCTAAACAAAAGCAGCAGAACGCACTGCAACATTTGGTTGCAGGGCCCATTTGTGACATACCACAGATGAAGTCCCTACTTTGAAGCATTTACCATATAGAAATCCCCCCCCCCTCCTTTTGAACTGACAAGTGTAAAAGCATGAGACAAAAGGAACGGGAAGGAAAGAGGAAACTTTGCACAATCTGGAAGAGAGTGAAAGAAGAAAAGAGTGGTAAAGGAACTAAAGAAAACAAAAAAAAAAATGACAATAGGTGGGGGGGGGGGGAGAAAAAAATCCAAATCAAGAGGGAAAAGAGAGAGAGAAATTGGGTGGCCTGAGCGCAGGCCAATGGCCTGCTGGTTTTATACCTGCTGCTGGGATTGAGAAAGCTGCCTCTGATTGGTTGACAAGGCTGCTGGGATTGACAAAGCTGCCTCTGGTTGGTTAACAAGGCGTTCTTAGATTGACAAGGCATCTGTCCCTCCCCTCACCTCATAGCTCACCAATTAACCCATTAACTAACGTCTAGGCAAACCAATCAACCCACTTGAAGGATTACTGTTAATTTTTTTCCCTTAGGGTGTCCCTATGTTCAATGGAGAAATGTTGGGGGGTATGGAGTTCTCCGACTCCCGAGCCGTCTGAAGGCAATCCTGTACAGTGAAGGGTTTTGTTTAAAACGTCTAGTGTTTTATTATGTTTCCATACATGTTGGATGCCGCCCAGCGTGGCTGGGGCAACGCAGTCCGTTGCGTGGGGTATAAAGAATAAAATTATCATTATGGAATGGGGCGACCCACTGTGTGTGTGTGTGTTTGTGCTTAATACACTTGGAGGGAAGAGCTGGCTGGAACGCTAAACAAAAGCAGCAGAACGCACTGCAACATTTGGTTGCAGGGCCCATTTGTGACATACCACAGATGAAGTCCCTACTTTGAAGCATTTACCATATAGAAATCCCCCCCCCTCCTTTTGAACTGACAAGTGTAAAAGCATGAGACAAAAGGAACGGGAAGGAAAGAGGAAACTTTGCACAATCTGGAAGAGAGTGAAAGAAGAAAAGAGTGGTAAAGGAACTAAAGAAAACAAAAAAAAAAATGACAATAGGTGGGGGGGGGGGAGAAAAAAATCCAAATCAAGAGGGAAAAGAGAGAGAGAAATTGGGTGGCCTGAGCGCAGGCCAATGGCCTGAGCGCAGGCCAATGGCCTGAGCGCAGGCCAATGGCCTGAGCGCAGGCCAATGGCCTGAGCGCAGGCCAATGGCCTGAGCGCAGGCCAATGGCCTGAGCGCAGGCCAATGGCCTGAGCGCAGGCCAATGGCCTGAGCGCAGGCCAATGGCCTGAGCGCAGGCCAATGGCCTGAGCGCAGGCCAATGGCCTGAGCGCAGGCCAATGGCCTGAGCGCAGGCCAATGGCCTGAGCGCAGGCCAATGGCCTGAGCGCAGGCCAATGGCCTGAGCGCAGGCCAATGGCCTGAGCGCAGGCCAATGGCCTGAGCGCAGGCCAATGGCCTGAGCGCAGGCCAATGGCCTGAGCGCAGGCCAATGGCCTGAGCGCAGGCCAATGGCCTGAGCGCAGGCCAATGGCCTGAGCGCAGGCCGGGCCTGCTGGTTTTATACCTGCTGCTGGGATTGAGAAAGCTGCCTCTGATTGGTTGACAAGGCTGCTGGGATTGACAAAGCTGCCTCTGGTTGGTTAACAAGGCGTTCTTTGATTGACAAGGCATCTGTCCCTCCCCTCACCTCATAGCTCACCAATTAACCCATTAACTAACGTCTAGGCAAACCAATCAACCCACTTGAAGGATTACTGTTAATTTTTTTCCCTTAGGGTGTCCCTATGTTCAATGGAGAAATGTTGGGGGGTATGGAGTTCTCCGACTCCCGAGCCGTCTGAAGGCAATCCTGTACAGTGAAGGGTTTTGTTTAAAACGTCTAGTGTTTTATTATGTTTCCATACATGTTGGATGCCGCCCAGCGTGGCTGGGGCAACGCAGTCCGTTGCGTGGGGTATAAAGAATAAAATTATCATTATGGAATGGGGCGACCCACTGTGTGTGTGTGTGTTTGTGCTTAATACACTTGGAGGGAAGAGCTGGCTGGAACGCTAAACAAAAGCAGCAGAACGCACTGCAACATTTGGTTGCAGGGCCCATTTGTGACATACCACAGATGAAGTCCCTACTTTGAAGCATTTACCATATAGAAATCCCCCCCCCCTCCTTTTGAACTGACAAGTGTAAAAGCATGAGACAAAAGGAACGGGAAGGAAAGAGGAAACTTTGCACAATCTGGAAGAGAGTGAAAGAAGAAAAGAGTGGTAAAGGAACTAAAGAAAACAAAAAAAAAATGACAATAGGTGGGGGGGGGGGAGAAAAAAATCCAAATCAAGAGGGAAAAGAGAGAGAGAAATTGGGTGGCCTGAGCGCAGGCCAATGGCCTGCTGGTTTTATACCTGCTGCTGGGATTGAGAAAGCTGCCTCTGATTGGTTGACAAGGCTGCTGGGATTGACAAAGCTGCCTCTGGTTGGTTAACAAGGCGTTCTTAGATTGACAAGGCATCTGTCCCTCCCCTCACCTCATAGCTCACCAATTAACCCATTAACTAACGTCTAGGCAAACCAATCAACCCACTTGAAGGATTACTGTTAATTTTTTTCCCTTAGGGTGTCCCTATGTTCAATGGAGAAATGTTGGGGGGTATGGAGTTCTCCGACTCCCGAGCCGTCTGAAGGCAATCCTGTACAGTGAAGGGTTTTGTTTAAAACGTCTAGTGTTTTATTATGTTTCCATACATGTTGGATGCCGCCCAGCGTGGCTGGGGCAACGCAGTCCGTTGCGTGGGGTATAAAGAATAAAATTATCATTATGGAATGGGGCGACCCACTGTGTGTGTGTGTGTTTGTGCTTAATACACTTGGAGGGAAGAGCTGGCTGGAACGCTAAACAAAAGCAGCAGAACGCACTGCAACATTTGGTTGCAGGGCCCATTTGTGACATACCACAGATGAAGTCCCTACTTTGAAGCATTTACCATATAGAAATCCCCCCCCCCCTCCTTTTGAACTGACAAGTGTAAAAGCATGAGACAAAAGGAACGGGAAGGAAAGAGGAAACTTTGCACAATCTGGAAGAGAGTGAAAGAAGAAAAGAGTGGTAAAGGAACTAAAGAAAACAAAAAAAAAATGACAATAGGTGGGGGGGGGGGAGAAAAAAATCCAAATCAAGAGGGAAAAGAGAGAGAGAAATTGGGTGGCCTGAGCGCAGGCCAATGGCCTGCTGGTTTTATACCTGCTGCTGGGATTGAGAAAGCTGCCTCTGATTGGTTGACAAGGCTGCTGGGATTGACAAAGCTGCCTCTGGTTGGTTAACAAGGCGTTCTTAGATTGACAAGGCATCTGTCCCTCCCCTCACCTCATAGCTCACCAATTAACCCATTAACTAACGTCTAGGCAAACCAATCAACCCACTTGAAGGATTACTGTTAATTTTTTTCCCTTAGGGTGTCCCTATGTTCAATGGAGAAATGTTGGGGGGTATGGAGTTCTCCGACTCCCGAGCCGTCTGAAGGCAATCCTGTACAGTGAAGGGTTTTGTTTAAAACGTCTAGTGTTTTATTATGTTTCCATACATGTTGGATGCCGCCCAGCGTGGCTGGGGCAACGCAGTCCGTTGCGTGGGGTATAAAGAATAAAATTATCATTATGGAATGGGGCGACCCACTGTGTGTGTGTGTGTTTGTGCTTAATACACTTGGAGGGAAGAGCTGGCTGGAACGCTAAACAAAAGCAGCAGAACGCACTGCAACATTTGGTTGCAGGGCCCATTTGTGACATACCACAGATGAAGTCCCTACTTTGAAGCATTTACCATATAGAAATCCCCCCCCCCTCCTTTTGAACTGACAAGTGTAAAAGCATGAGACAAAAGGAACGGGAAGGAAAGAGGAAACTTTGCACAATCTGGAAGAGAGTGAAAGAAGAAAAGAGTGGTAAAGGAACTAAAGAAAACAAAAAAAAAAATGACAATAGGTGGGGGGGGGGAGAAAAAAATCCAAATCAAGAGGGAAAAGAGAGAGAGAAATTGGGTGGCCTGAGCGCAGGCCAATGGCCTGAGCGCAGGCCAATGGCCTGAGCGCAGGCCAATGGCCTGAGCGCAGGCCAATGGCCTGAGCGCAGGCCAATGGCCTGAGCGCAGGCCAATGGCCTGAGCGCAGGCCAATGGCCTGAGCGCAGGCCAATGGCCTGAGCGCAGGCCAATGGCCTGAGCGCAGGCCAATGGCCTGAGCGCAGGCCAATGGCCTGAGCGCAGGCCAATGGCCTGAGCGCAGGCCAATGGCCTGAGCGCAGGCCAATGGCCTGAGCGCAGGCCAATGGCCTGAGCGCAGGCCAATGGCCTGAGCGCAGGCCAATGGCCTGAGCGCAGGCCAATGGCCTGAGCGCAGGCCAATGGCCTGAGCGCAGGCCAATGGCCTGAGCGCAGGCCAATGGCCTGAGCGCAGGCCAATGGCCTGAGCGCAGGCCGGGCCTGCTGGTTTTATACCTGCTGCTGGGATTGAGAAAGCTGCCTCTGATTGGTTGACAAGGCTGCTGGGATTGACAAAGCTGCCTCTGGTTGGTTAACAAGGCGTTCTTTGATTGACAAGGCATCTGTCCCTCCCCTCACCTCATAGCTCACCAATTAACCCATTAACTAACGTCTAGGCAAACCAATCAACCCACTTGAAGGATTACTGTTAATTTTTTTCCCTTAGGGTGTCCCTATGTTCAATGGAGAAATGTTGGGGGGTATGGAGTTCTCCGACTCCCGAGCCGTCTGAAGGCAATCCTGTACAGTGAAGGGTTTTGTTTAAAACGTCTAGTGTTTTATTATGTTTCCATACATGTTGGATGCCGCCCAGCGTGGCTGGGGCAACGCAGTCCGTTGCGTGGGGTATAAAGAATAAAATTATCATTATGGAATGGGGCGACCCACTGTGTGTGTGTGTGTTTGTGCTTAATACACTTGGAGGGAAGAGCTGGCTGGAACGCTAAACAAAAGCAGCAGAACGCACTGCAACATTTGGTTGCAGGGCCCATTTGTGACATACCACAGATGAAGTCCCTACTTTGAAGCATTTACCATATAGAAATCCCCCCCCCCTCCTTTTGAACTGACAAGTGTAAAAGCATGAGACAAAAGGAACGGGAAGGAAAGAGGAAACTTTGCACAATCTGGAAGAGAGTGAAAGAAGAAAAGAGTGGTAAAGGAACTAAAGAAAACAAAAAAAAAAATGACAATAGGTGGGGGGGGGGGAGAAAAAAATCCAAATCAAGAGGGAAAAGAGAGAGAGAAATTGGGTGGCCTGAGCGCAGGCCAATGGAAATGGAGAGAGAGAAATTGGGTGGCCTGAGCGCAGGCCAATGGCCTGCTGGTTTTATACCTGCTGCTGGGATTGAGAAAGCTGCCTCTGATTGGTTGACAAGGCTGCTGGGATTGACAAAGCTGCCTCTGGTTGGTTAACAAGGCGTTCTTTGATTGACAAGGCATCTGTCCCTCCCCTCACCTCATAGCTCACCAATTAACCCATTAACTAACGTCTAGGCAAACCAATCAACCCACTTGAAGGATTACTGTTAATTTTTTTCCCTTAGGGTGTCCCTATGTTCAATGGAGAAATGTTGGGGGGTATGGAGTTCTCCGACTCCCGAGCCGTCTGAAGGCAATCCTGTACAGTGAAGGGTTTTGTTTAAAACGTCTAGTGTTTTATTATGTTTCCATACATGTTGGATGCCGCCCAGCGTGGCTGGGGCAACGCAGTCCGTTGCGTGGGGTATAAAGAATAAAATTATCATTATGGAATGGGGCGACCCACTGTGTGTGTGTGTGTGTTTGTGCTTAATACACTTGGAGGGAAGAGCTGGCTGGAACGCTAAACAAAAGCAGCAGAACGCACTGCAACATTTGGTTGCAGGGCCCATTTGTGACATACCACAGATGAAGTCCCTACTTTGAAGCATTTACCATATAGAAATCCCCCCCCCTTCCTTTTGAACTGACAAGTGTAAAAGCATGAGACAAAAGGAACGGGAAGGAAAGAGGAAACTTTGCACAATCTGGAAGAGAGTGAAAGAAGAAAAGAGTGGTAAAGGAACTAAAGAAAACAAAAAAAAAAAAAGACAATAGGTGGGGGGGGGGGGAGAAAAAAATCCAAATCAAGAGGGAAAAGAGAGAGAGAAATTGGGTGGCCTGAGCGCAGGCCAATGGCCTGAGCGCAGGCCAATGGCCTGAGCGCAGGCCAATGGCCTGAGCGCAGGCCAATGGCCTGAGCGCAGGCCAATGGCCTGAGCGCAGGCCAATGGCCTGAGCGCAGGCCAATGGCCTGAGCGCAGGCCAATGGCCTGAGCGCAGGCCAATGGCCTGAGCGCAGGCCAATGGCCTGAGCGCAGGCCAATGGCCTGAGCGCAGGCCAATGGCCTGAGCGCAGGCCAATGGCCTGAGCGCAGGCCAATGGCCTGAGCGCAGGCCAATGGCCTGAGCGCAGGCCAATGGCCTGAGCGCAGGCCAATGGCCTGAGCGCAGGCCAATGGCCTGAGCGCAGGCCAATGGCCTGAGCGCAGGCCAATGGCCTGAGCGCAGGCCGGGCCTGCTGGTTTTATACCTGCTGCTGGGATTGAGAAAGCTGCCTCTGATTGGTTGACAAGGCTGCTGGGATTGACAAAGCTGCCTCTGGTTGGTTAACAAGGCGTTCTTTGATTGACAAGGCATCTGTCCCTCCCCTCACCTCATAGCTCACCAATTAACCCATTAACTAACGTCTAGGCAAACCAATCAACCCACTTGAAGGATTACTGTTAATTTTTTTCCCTTAGGGTGTCCCTATGTTCAATGGAGAAATGTTGGGGGGTATGGAGTTCTCCGACTCCCGAGCCGTCTGAAGGCAATCCTGTACAGTGAAGGGTTTTGTTTAAAACGTCTAGTGTTTTATTATGTTTCCATACATGTTGGATGCCGCCCAGCGTGGCTGGGGCAACGCAGTCCGTTGCGTGGGGTATAAAGAATAAAATTATCATTATGGAATGGGGCGACCCACTGTGTGTGTGTGTGTTTGTGCTTAATACACTTGGAGGGAAGAGCTGGCTGGAACGCTAAACAAAAGCAGCAGAACGCACTGCAACATTTGGTTGCAGGGCCCATTTGTGACATACCACAGATGAAGTCCCTACTTTGAAGCATTTACCATATAGAAATCCCCCCCCCCTCCTTTTGAACTGACAAGTGTAAAAGCATGAGACAAAAGGAACGGGAAGGAAAGAGGAAACTTTGCACAATCTGGAAGAGAGTGAAAGAAGAAAAGAGTGGTAAAGGAACTAAAGAAAACAAAAAAAAAAATGACAATAGGTGGGGGGGGGGGAGAAAAAAATCCAAATCAAGAGGGAAAAGAGAGAGAGAAATTGGGTGGCCTGAGCGCAGGCCAATGGAAATGGAGAGAGAGAAATTGGGTGGCCTGAGCGCAGGCCAATGGCCTGCTGGTTTTATACCTGCTGCTGGGATTGAGAAAGCTGCCTCTGATTGGTTGACAAGGCTGCTGGGATTGACAAAGCTGCCTCTGGTTGGTTAACAAGGCGTTCTTTGATTGACAAGGCATCTGTCCCTCCCCTCACCTCATAGCTCACCAATTAACCCATTAACTAACGTCTAGGCAAACCAATCAACCCACTTGAAGGATTACTGTTAATTTTTTTCCCTTAGGGTGTCCCTATGTTCAATGGAGAAATGTTGGGGGGTATGGAGTTCTCCGACTCCCGAGCCGTCTGAAGGCAATCCTGTACAGTGAAGGGTTTTGTTTAAAACGTCTAGTGTTTTATTATGTTTCCATACATGTTGGATGCCGCCCAGCGTGGCTGGGGCAACGCAGTCCGTTGCGTGGGGTATAAAGAATAAAATTATCATTATGGAATGGGGCGACCCACTGTGTGTGTGTGTGTGTTTGTGCTTAATACACTTGGAGGGAAGAGCTGGCTGGAACGCTAAACAAAAGCAGCAGAACGCACTGCAACATTTGGTTGCAGGGCCCATTTGTGACATACCACAGATGAAGTCCCTACTTTGAAGCATTTACCATATAGAAATCCCCCCCCCTTCCTTTTGAACTGACAAGTGTAAAAGCATGAGACAAAAGGAACGGGAAGGAAAGAGGAAACTTTGCACAATCTGGAAGAGAGTGAAAGAAGAAAAGAGTGGTAAAGGAACTAAAGAAAACAAAAAAAAAAAAAGACAATAGGTGGGGGGGGGGGGAGAAAAAAATCCAAATCAAGAGGGAAAAGAGAGAGAGAAATTGGGTGGCCTGAGCGCAGGCCAATGGCCTGAGCGCAGGCCAATGGCCTGAGCGCAGGCCAATGGCCTGAGCGCAGGCCAATGGCCTGAGCGCAGGCCAATGGCCTGAGCGCAGGCCAATGGCCTGAGCGCAGGCCAATGGCCTGAGCGCAGGCCAATGGCCTGAGCGCAGGCCAATGGCCTGAGCGCAGGCCAATGGCCTGAGCGCAGGCCAATGGCCTGAGCGCAGGCCAATGGCCTGAGCGCAGGCCAATGGCCTGAGCGCAGGCCAATGGCCTGAGCGCAGGCCAATGGCCTGAGCGCAGGCCAATGGCCTGAGCGCAGGCCAATGGCCTGAGCGCAGGCCAATGGCCTGAGCGCAGGCCAATGGCCTGAGCGCAGGCCAATGGCCTGAGCGCAGGCCAATGGCCTGAGCGCAGGCCGGGCCTGCTGGTTTTATACCTGCTGCTGGGATTGAGAAAGCTGCCTCTGATTGGTTGACAAGGCTGCTGGGATTGACAAAGCTGCCTCTGGTTGGTTAACAAGGCGTTCTTTGATTGACAAGGCATCTGTCCCTCCCCTCACCTCATAGCTCACCAATTAACCCATTAACTAACGTCTAGGCAAACCAATCAACCCACTTGAAGGATTACTGTTAATTTTTTTCCCTTAGGGTGTCCCTATGTTCAATGGAGAAATGTTGGGGGGTATGGAGTTCTCCGACTCCCGAGCCGTCTGAAGGCAATCCTGTACAGTGAAGGGTTTTGTTTAAAACGTCTAGTGTTTTATTATGTTTCCATACATGTTGGATGCCGCCCAGCGTGGCTGGGGCAACGCAGTCCGTTGCGTGGGGTATAAAGAATAAAATTATCATTATGGAATGGGGCGACCCACTGTGTGTGTGTGTGTTTGTGCTTAATACACTTGGAGGGAAGAGCTGGCTGGAACGCTAAACAAAAGCAGCAGAACGCACTGCAACATTTGGTTGCAGGGCCCATTTGTGACATACCACAGATGAAGTCCCTACTTTGAAGCATTTACCATATAGAAATCCCCCCCCCCTCCTTTTGAACTGACAAGTGTAAAAGCATGAGACAAAAGGAACGGGAAGGAAAGAGGAAACTTTGCACAATCTGGAAGAGAGTGAAAGAAGAAAAGAGTGGTAAAGGAACTAAAGAAAACAAAAAAAAAATGACAATAGGTGGGGGGGGGGGAGAAAAAAATCCAAATCAAGAGGGAAAAGAGAGAGAGAAATTGGGTGGCCTGAGCGCAGGCCAATGGCCTGCTGGTTTTATACCTGCTGCTGGGATTGAGAAAGCTGCCTCTGATTGGTTGACAAGGCTGCTGGGATTGACAAAGCTGCCTCTGGTTGGTTAACAAGGCGTTCTTAGATTGACAAGGCATCTGTCCCTCCCCTCACCTCATAGCTCACCAATTAACCCATTAACTAACGTCTAGGCAAACCAATCAACCCACTTGAAGGATTACTGTTAATTTTTTTCCCTTAGGGTGTCCCTATGTTCAATGGAGAAATGTTGGGGGGTATGGAGTTCTCCGACTCCCGAGCCGTCTGAAGGCAATCCTGTACAGTGAAGGGTTTTGTTTAAAACGTCTAGTGTTTTATTATGTTTCCATACATGTTGGATGCCGCCCAGCGTGGCTGGGGCAACGCAGTCCGTTGCGTGGGGTATAAAGAATAAAATTATCATTATGGAATGGGGCGACCCACTGTGTGTGTGTGTGTTTGTGCTTAATACACTTGGAGGGAAGAGCTGGCTGGAACGCTAAACAAAAGCAGCAGAACGCACTGCAACATTTGGTTGCAGGGCCCATTTGTGACATACCACAGATGAAGTCCCTACTTTGAAGCATTTACCATATAGAAATCCCCCCCCCCTCCTTTTGAACTGACAAGTGTAAAAGCATGAGACAAAAGGAACGGGAAGGAAAGAGGAAACTTTGCACAATCTGGAAGAGAGTGAAAGAAGAAAAGAGTGGTAAAGGAACTAAAGAAAACAAAAAAAAAATGACAATAGGTGGGGGGGGGGAGAAAAAAATCCAAATCAAGAGGGAAAAGAGAGAGAGAAATTGGGTGGCCTGAGCGCAGGCCAATGGCCTGAGCGCAGGCCAATGGCCTGAGCGCAGGCCAATGGCCTGAGCGCAGGCCAATGGCCTGAGCGCAGGCCAATGGCCTGAGCGCAGGCCAATGGCCTGAGCGCAGGCCAATGGCCTGAGCGCAGGCCAATGGCCTGAGCGCAGGCCAATGGCCTGAGCGCAGGCCAATGGCCTGAGCGCAGGCCAATGGCCTGAGCGCAGGCCAATGGCCTGAGCGCAGGCCAATGGCCTGAGCGCAGGCCAATGGCCTGAGCGCAGGCCAATGGCCTGAGCGCAGGCCAATGGCCTGAGCGCAGGCCAATGGCCTGAGCGCAGGCCGGGCCTGCTGGTTTTATACCTGCTGCTGGGATTGAGAAAGCTGCCTCTGATTGGTTGACAAGGCTGCTGGGATTGACAAAGCTGCCTCTGGTTGGTTAACAAGGCGTTCTTTGATTGACAAGGCATCTGTCCCTCCCCTCACCTCATAGCTCACCAATTAACCCATTAACTAACGTCTAGGCAAACCAATCAACCCACTTGAAGGATTACTGTTAATTTTTTTCCCTTAGGGTGTCCCTATGTTCAATGGAGAAATGTTGGGGGGTATGGAGTTCTCCGACTCCCGAGCCGTCTGAAGGCAATCCTGTACAGTGAAGGGTTTTGTTTAAAACGTCTAGTGTTTTATTATGTTTCCATACATGTTGGATGCCGCCCAGCGTGGCTGGGGCAACGCAGTCCGTTGCGTGGGGTATAAAGAATAAAATTATCATTATGGAATGGGGCGACCCACTGTGTGTGTGTGTGTTTGTGCTTAATACACTTGGAGGGAAGAGCTGGCTGGAACGCTAAACAAAAGCAGCAGAACGCACTGCAACATTTGGTTGCAGGGCCCATTTGTGACATACCACAGATGAAGTCCCTACTTTGAAGCATTTACCATATAGAAATCCCCCCCCCCTCCTTTTGAACTGACAAGTGTAAAAGCATGAGACAAAAGGAACGGGAAGGAAAGAGGAAACTTTGCACAATCTGGAAGAGAGTGAAAGAAGAAAAGAGTGGTAAAGGAACTAAAGAAAACAAAAAAAAAAATGACAATAGGTGGGGGGGGGGGAGAAAAAAATCCAAATCAAGAGGGAAAAGAGAGAGAGAAATTGGGTGGCCTGAGCGCAGGCCAATGGAAATGGAGAGAGAGAAATTGGGTGGCCTGAGCGCAGGCCAATGGCCTGCTGGTTTTATACCTGCTGCTGGGATTGAGAAAGCTGCCTCTGATTGGTTGACAAGGCTGCTGGGATTGACAAAGCTGCCTCTGGTTGGTTAACAAGGCGTTCTTTGATTGACAAGGCATCTGTCCCTCCCCTCACCTCATAGCTCACCAATTAACCCATTAACTAACGTCTAGGCAAACCAATCAACCCACTTGAAGGATTACTGTTAATTTTTTTCCCTTAGGGTGTCCCTATGTTCAATGGAGAAATGTTGGGGGGTATGGAGTTCTCCGACTCCCGAGCCGTCTGAAGGCAATCCTGTACAGTGAAGGGTTTTGTTTAAAACGTCTAGTGTTTTATTATGTTTCCATACATGTTGGATGCCGCCCAGCGTGGCTGGGGCAACGCAGTCCGTTGCGTGGGGTATAAAGAATAAAATTATCATTATGGAATGGGGCGACCCACTGTGTGTGTGTGTGTGTTTGTGCTTAATACACTTGGAGGGAAGAGCTGGCTGGAACGCTAAACAAAAGCAGCAGAACGCACTGCAACATTTGGTTGCAGGGCCCATTTGTGACATACCACAGATGAAGTCCCTACTTTGAAGCATTTACCATATAGAAATCCCCCCCCCTTCCTTTTGAACTGACAAGTGTAAAAGCATGAGACAAAAGGAACGGGAAGGAAAGAGGAAACTTTGCACAATCTGGAAGAGAGTGAAAGAAGAAAAGAGTGGTAAAGGAACTAAAGAAAACAAAAAAAAAAAAGACAATAGGTGGGGGGGGGGGGAGAAAAAAATCCAAATCAAGAGGGAAAAGAGAGAGAGAAATTGGGTGGCCTGAGCGCAGGCCAATGGCCTGAGCGCAGGCCAATGGCCTGAGCGCAGGCCAATGGCCTGCTGGTTTTATACCTGCTGCTGGGATTGAGAAAGCTGCCTCTGATTGGTTGACAAGGCTGCTGGGATTGACAAAGCTGCCTCTGGTTGGTTAACAAGGCGTTCTTTGATTGACAAGGCATCTGTCCCTCCCCTCACCTCATAGCTCACCAATTAACCCATTAACTAACGTCTAGGCAAACCAATCAACCCACTTGAAGGATTACTGTTAATTTTTTTCCCTTAGGGTGTCCCTATGTTCAATGGAGAAATGTTGGGGGGTATGGAGTTCTCCGACTCCCGAGCCGTCTGAAGGCAATCCTGTACAGTGAAGGGTTTTGTTTAAAACGTCTAGTGTTTTATTATGTTTCCATACATGTTGGATGCCGCCCAGCGTGGCTGGGGCAACGCAGTCCGTTGCGTGGGGTATAAAGAATAAAATTATCATTATGGAATGGGGCGACCCACTGTGTGTGTGTGTGTTTGTGCTTAATACACTTGGAGG
>NW_028148876.1:0-37000 GCF_965112155.1 Podarcis liolepis | reverse complement strand
ATTTTCTGCCGGTTAAGTTGTTGAAGGCTGATTTCTTGTCCTGTGATAAAAAGCCTTCTTTTTACATCGACAACGCTTTCAGGGGAGCATTTGCAACCGGTTGGCACCATTTTTGAGTGAATTGCCAAAAGTCTGATTTTTGCTGAAATTGTGACCCCGGGGCTTAGGGATTTTTTCAAAAAAATATTTTCCGCCGGTTAAGTTTTTGAGGGCTGATTTCTTGTCCTGTGATAAAAAACCTTCTGTTTCCATCGACAACACTTTCAGGGGAGCATTTGCAAGCTTCTGACATCATTTTTGAGTGAATTGCCAAAAGTCAGATTTTTGCTGAAATTGTGACCCCGGGGCTTAGGGATTTTTTCAAAAAAATATTTTCCGCCGGTTAAGTTTTTGAGGGCTGATTTCTTGTCCTGTGATAAAAAGCCTTCTGTTTCGACTGCCAAACCTTTCAGGGGAGCATTTGCAACCGGTTGGCACCATTTTTGAGTGAATTGCCAAAAGACATATTTTTGCTGAAATTCTGACCCCGGGGCTCAGGGATTTTTTCAAAAAAATATTTTCCGCCGGTTAAGTTTTTGAGGGCTGATTTCTTGTCCTGTGATAAAAAGCCTTCTGTTTCGACTGCCAAACCTTTCAGGGGAGCATTTGCAACCGGTTGGCACCATTTTTGAGTGAATTGCCAAAAGTCAGATTTTTGCTCAGGGATTTTTTCAAAAAAATATTTTCTGCCGGTTAAGATGTTGAAGGCTGATTTCTTGTCCTGTGATAAAAAACCTTCTGTTTCGACTGCCAAACCTTTCAGGGGAGCATTTGCAAGCTTATGACATCATTTCTGAGTGAATTGCCAAAAGTCATATTTTTGCTGAAATTGTGACACCGGGGCTTAGGGATTTTTTCAAAAAAATATTTTCCGCCGGTTAAGTGGTTGAGGCCTGATTTCTTGTCCTGTGATAAAAAGCCTTCTGTTTCGACTGCCAAACCTTTCAGGGGAGCATTTGCAACCGGTTGGCACCATTTTTGAGTGAATTGCCAAAAGTCAGATTTTTGCTGAAATTGTGACCCCGGGGCTTAGGGATTTTTTCAAAAAAATATTTTCCGCCGGTTAAGTTGTTGAGGGCTGATTTCTTGTCCTGTGATAAAAAGCCTTCTGTTTCCATCGACAACGCTTTCAGGGGAGCATTTGCAACCGGTTGGCACCATTTTTGAGTGAATTGCCAAAAGTCAGATTTTTGCTGAAATTGTGACCCCGGGGATTAGGGATTTTTTCAAAAAAATATTTTCCGCCGGTTAAGTTGTTGAGGGCTGATTTCTTTTCCTGTGATAAAAAGCCTTCTGTTTCGACTGCCAAACCTTTCAGGGGAGCATTTGCAACCAGTTGGCACCATTTTTGAGTGAATTGCCAAAAGTCATATTTTTGCTGAAATTGTGACCCCGGGTCTTAGGGATTTTTTCAAAAAAATATTTTCCGCCGGTTAAGTTTTTGAGGGCTGATTTCTTGTCCTGTGATAAAAAGCCTTCTGTTTCGACTGCCAAACCTTTCAGGGGAGCATTTGCAAGCTTCTGGCATCATTTTTGAGTGAATTGCCAAAAGTCTGATTTTTGCTGAAATTCTGACCCCGGGGCTTAGGGATTTTTTCAAAAAAATATTTTCTGCCGGTTAAGTTGTTGAAGGCTGATTTCTTGTCCTGTGATAAAAAGCATTCTGTTTACATCGACAACGCTTTCAGGGGAGCATTTGCAACCGGTTGGCACCATTTTTGAGTGAATTGCCAAAAGTCTGATTTTTGCTGAAATTGTGACCCCGGGTCTTAGGGATTTTTTCAAAAAAATATTTTCCACCGGTTAAGTTCTTGAGGGCTGATTTATTGTCCTGTGATAAAAAGCCTTCTGTTTCGACTGCCAAACCTTTCAGGGGAGCATTTGCAACCGGTTGGCATCATTTTGGAGTGAATTGCCAAAAGTCAGATTTTTGCTGAAATTGTGACCCCGGGGCTTAGGGATTTTTTCAAAAAAATATTTTCTGCCAGTTAAGTTGTTGAGGGCTGATTTCTTGTCCTGTGATAAAAAGCCTTCTGTTTCCATCGACAACGCTTTCAGGGGAGCATTTGCAAGCTTCTGACATCATTTTTGAGTGAATTGCCAAAAGTCATATTTTTGCTGAAATTCTGACCCCGGGGCTTAGGGATTTTTTCAAAAAAACATTTTCCGCCGGTTAAGTTTTTGAGGGCTGATTTCTTGTCCTGTGATAAAAAGCCTTCTGTTTCGACTGCCAAAGCTTTCAGGGGAGCATTTGCAACCGGTTGGCACCATTTTTGAGTGAATTGCCAAAAGTCAGATTTTTGCTAAGGGATTTATTCAAAAAAATATTTTCTGCCGGTTAAGATGTTGAGGCCTGATTTCTTGTCCTGTGATAAAAAGCCTTCTGTTTCGACTGCCAAACCTTTCAGGGGAGCATTTGCAACCGGTTGGCATCATTTTTGAGTGAATTGCCAAAAGTCAGATTTTTGCTGAAATTGTGACCCCGGGGCTTAGGGATTTTTTCAAAAAAATATTTTCCGCCGGTTAAGTTTTTGAGGGCTGATTTCTTGTCCTGTGATAAAAAGCCTTCTGTTTGCATCGCCAAATCTTTCAGGGGAGCATTTGCAACCGGTTGGCACCATTTTTGAGTAAATTGCCAAAAGTCATATTTTTGCTGAAATTGTGACCCCGGGGCTTAGGGATTTTTTCAAAAAAATATTTTCCGCCGGTTAAGTTTTTGAGGGCTGATTTCTTGTCCTGTGATAAAAAGCCTTCTGTTTCCATCGACAACGCTTTCAGGGGAGCATTTGCAACCGGTTGGCACCATTTTTGAGTGAATTGCCAAAAGTCAGATTTTTGCTGAAATTGTGACCCTGGGGCTTAGGGATTTTTTCAAAAAAATATTTTCCGCCGGTTAAGTTGTTGAGGGCTGATTTCTTTTCCTGTGATAAAAAGCCTTCTGTTTCGACTGCCAAACCTTTCAGGGGAGCATTTGCAACCGGTTGGCACCATTTTTGAGTGAATTGCCAAAAGTCATATTTTTGCTGAAATTGTGACCCCGGGGCTTAGGGATTTTTTCAAAAAAATATTTTCCGCCGGTTAAGTTTTTGAGGGCTGATTTCTTGTCCTGTGATAAAAAGCCTTCTGTTTGCATCGCCAAATCTTTCAGGGGAGCATTTGCAACCGCTTGGCACCATTTTTGAGTAAATTGCCAAAAGTCATATTTTTGCTGAAATTGTGACCCCGGGGCTTAGGGATTTTTTCAAAAAAATATTTTCCGCCGGTTAAGTTTTTGAGGGCTGATTTGTTGTCCTGTGATAAAAAGCCTTCTGTTTCCATCGACAACGCTTTCAGGGGAGCATTTGCAACCGGTTGGCACCATTTTTGAGTGAATTGCCAAAAGTCAGATTTTTGCTGAAATTGTGACCCTGGGGCTTAGGGATTTTTTCAAAAAAATATTTTCCGCCGGTTAAGTTGTTGAGGGCTGATTTCTTTTCCTGTGATAAAAAGGCTTCTGTTTCGACTGCCAAACCTTTCAGGGGAGCATTTGCAACCGGTTGGCACCATTTTTGAGTGAATTGCCAAAAGTCAGATTTTTGCTGAAATTGTGACCCCGGGGTTTAGGGATTTTTTCAAAAAAATATTTTCCGCCGGTTAAGTTTTTGAGGGCTGATTTCTTGTCCTGTAACAAAAAGCCTTCTGTTTCCATCGCCAAAGCTTTCAGGGGAGCATTTGCAACCGGTTGGCACCATTTTTGAGTGAATTGCCAAAAGTCAGATTTTTGCTGAAATTGTGACCCCGGGGCTTAGGGATTTTTTCAAAAAAATATTTTCTGCCGGTTAAGTTGTTGAAGGCTGATTTCTTGTCCTGTGATAAAAAGCCTTCTGTTTCCATCGACAACGCTTTCAGGGGAGCATTTGCAACCGGTTGGCACCATTTTTGAGTGAATTGCCAAAAGTCAGATTTTTGCTGAAATTTTCCGCCGGTTAAGTTTTTGAGGGCTGATTTCTTGTCCTGTGATAAAAAGCCTTCTGTTTCGACTGCCAAACCTTTCAGGGGAGCATTTGCAAGCTTCTGGCATCATTTTTGAGTGCATTGCCAAAAGTCAGATTTTTGCTGAAATTCTGACCCCGGGGCGTAGGGATTTTTTCAAAAAAATATTTTCCGCCGGTTAAGTTTTTGAGGGCTGATTTCTTGTCCTGTGATAAAAAGCCTTCTGTTTCGACTGCGAAACCTTTCAGGGGAGCATTTGCAACCGGTTGGCACCATTTTTGAGTGAATTGCCAAAAGTCAGATATTTGCTGAAATTGTGACCCCGGGGCTTAGGGATTTTTTCAAAAAAATATTTTCCGCCGGTTAAGTTGATGAGGGCTGATTTCTTGTCCTGTGATAAAAAGCCTTCTGTTTCGACTGCCAAACCTTTCAGGGGAGCATTTGCAAGCTTCTGACATCATTTCTGAGTGAATTGCCAAAAGTCAGATTTTTGCTGAAATTCTGACCCGGGGGTTAGGGATTTTTTCAAAAAAATATTTTCCGCCGGTTAAGTTGTTGAGGGCTGATTTCTTGTCCTGTGATAAAAAGCCTTCTGTTTCCATCAACAACGCTTTCAGGGGAGCATTTGCAACCGGTTGGCACCATTTTTGAGTGAATTGCCAAAAGTCAGATTTTTGCTGAAATTTTCCGCCGGTTAAGTTTTTGAGGGCTGATTTCTTGTCCTGTGATAAAAAGCCTTCTGTTTCGACTGCCAAACCTTTCAGGGGAGCATTCGCAAGCTTCTGACATCATTTCTGAGTGAATTGCCAAAAGTCATATTTTTGCTGAAATTCTGACCCAGGGGCTTAGGGATTTTTTCAAAAAAATATTTTCCGCCGGTTAAGTTTTTGAGGGCTGATTTCTTGTCCTGTGATAAAAAGCCTTCTGTTTACATCGACAACGCTTTCAGGGGAGCATTTGCAACCGGTTGGCACCATTTTTGAGTGAATTGCCAAAAGTCATATTTTTGCTGAAATTGTGACCCCGGGGCTTAGGGATTTTTTCAAAAAAATATTTTCCGCCGGTTGAGTTGTTGAGGGTTGATTTCTTGTCCTGTGATAAAAAGCCTTCTGTTTCGACTGCCAAACCTTTCAGGGGAGGATTTGCAACCGGTTGGCACCATTTTTGAGTGAATTGCCAAAAGTCAGATTTTTGCTGAAATTGTGACCCCGGGGCTTAGGGATTTTTTCAAAAAAATATTTTCCGCCGGTTAAGTTGTTGAGGGCTGATTTCTTGTCCTGTGATAAAAAGCCTTCTTTTTCGACTGCCAAACCTTTCAGGGGAGCATTTGCAAGCTTCTGGCATCATTTTTGAGTGCATTGCCAAAAGTCAGATTTTTGCTGAAATTCTGACCCCGGGGCTTAGGGATTTTTTCAAAAAAATATTTTCCGCCGGTTAAGTTGTTGAGGGCTGATTTCTTGTCCTGTGATAAAAAGCCTTCTGTTTCCATCGACAACGCTTTCAGGGGAGCATTTGCAACCGGTTGGCACCATTTTTGAGTGAATTGCCAAAAGTCAGATTTTTGCTGAAATTGTGACCCCGGGGCTCAGGGATTTTTTCAAAAAAATATTTTCCGCCGGTTAAGTTTTTGAGGGCTGATTTCTTGTCCTGTGATAAAAAGCCTTCTGTTTCAACTGCCAAACCTTTCAGGGGAGCATTCGCAAGCTTCTGACATCATTTCTGAGTGAATTGCCAAAAGTCATATTTTTGCTGAAATTGTGACCCCGGGGCTTAGGGATTTTTTCAAAAAAATATTTTCCGCCGGTTAAGTTTTTGAGGGCTGATTTCTTGTCCTGTGATAAAAAGCCTTCTGTTTACATCGACAACGCTTTCAGGGGAGCATTTGCAACCGGTTGGCACCATTTTTGAGTGAATTGCCAAAAGTCATATTTTTGCTGAAATTGTGACCCCGGGGCTTAGGGATTTTTTCAAAAAAATATTTTCCGCCGGTTGAGTTGTTGAGGGCTGATTTCTTGTCCTGTGATAAAAAGCCTTCTGTTTCGACTGCCAAACCTTTCAGGGGAGGATTTGCAACCGGTTGGCACCATTTTTGAGTGAATTGCCAAAAGTCAGATTTTTGCTGAAATTGTGACCCCGGGGCTTAGGGATTTTTTCAAAAAAATATTTTCCGCCGGTTAAGTTGTTGAGGGCTGATTTCTTGTCCTGTGATAAAAAGCCGTCTTTTTCGACTGCCAAACCTTTCAGGGGAGCATTTGCAAGCTTCTGGCATCATTTTTGAGTGCATTGCCAAAAGTCAGATTTTTGCTGAAATTCTGACCCCGGGGCTTAGGGATTTTTTCAAAAAAATATTTTCCGCCGGTTAAGTTGTTGAGGGCTGATTTCTTGTCCTGTGATAAAAAGCCTTCTGTTTCCATCGACAACGCTTTCAGGGGAGCATTTGCAACCGGTTGGCACCATTTTTGAGTGAATTGCCAAAAGTCAGATTTTTGCTGAAATTGTGACCCCGCGGCTTAGGGATTTTTTCAAAAAAATATTTTCCGCCGGTTAAGTTTTTGAGGGCTGATTTCTTGTCCTGTGATAAAAAGCCTTCTTTTTCGACTGACAAACCTTTCAGGGGAGCATTTGCAAGCTTCTGGCATCATTTTTGAGTGCATTGCCAAAAGTCAGATTTTTGCTGAAATTGTGACCCCGGGGCTTAGGGATTTTTTCAAAAAAATATTTTCCGCCGGTTAAGTTTTTGAGGGCTGATTTCTTGTCCTGTGATAAAAAGCCTTCATTTTCGACTGCCAAACCTTTCAGGGGCGCATTTGCAACCGGTGGGCACCATTTTTGAGTGAATTGCCAAAAGTCAGATTTTTGCTTAAATTGTGACCCCGGGGCTTAGGGATTTTTTCAAAAAAATATTTTCCGCCGGTTAAGTTTTTGAGGGCTGATTTCTTGTCCTGTGATAAAAAGCCTTCTGTTTCGACTGCCAAAACTTTCTGGGGAGCATTTGCAACCGGTTGGCACCATTTTTGAGTGAATTGCCAAAAGTCAGATTTTTGCTCAGGGATTTTTTCAAAAAAATATTTTCTGCCGGTTAAGTTGTTGAAGGCTGATTTCTTGTCCTGTGATAAAAAGCCTTCTGTTTACATCGACAACGCTTTCAACAAAGCATTTGCAAGCTTCTGACATCATTTTAGAGTGAATTGCCAAAAGTCAGATTTTTGCTGAAATTGTGACACCGGGGCTTAGGGATTTTTTCAAAAAAATATTTTCCGCCGGTTAAGTTTTTGAGGGCTGATTTCTTGTCCTGTGATAAAAAGCCTTCTGTTTCGAATGCCAAACCTTTCAGGGGAGCATTTGCAAAACGTTGGCACCATTTTTCGGTGAATTGCCAAAAGTCAGATTTTTGCTGAAATTGTGACCCCGGGGCTTAGGGATTTTTTCAAAAAAATATTTTCTGCCGGTTAAGTTGTTGAGGGCTGATTTCTTGTCCTGTGATAAAAAGCCTTTTGTTTCCATCGCCAAAGCTTTCAGGGGAGCATTTGCAACCGGTTGGCACCATTTTTGAGTTAATTGCCAAAAGTCAGATTTTTGCTGAAATTGTGACCCCGCGGCTTAGGGATTTTTTCAAAAAAATATTTTCCGCCGCTTAAGTTTTTGAGGGCTGATTTCTTGTCCTGTGATAAAAAGCCTTCTGTTTCGACTGCCAAACCTTTCAGGGGAGCATTTGCAACCGGTTGGCACCATTTTTGAGTGAATTGCCAAAAGTCATATTTTTTCTGAAATTGTGACCCCGGGGCTTAGGGATTTTTTCAAGAAAATATATTCCGCCGCTTAAGTTTCGAGGGCTGATTTCTTGTCCTGTGATAAAAAGCCTTCTGTTTCGACTGCCAAACCTTTCAGGGGAGCATTTGCAACCGGTTGGCACCATTTTTGAGTGAATTGCCAAAAGTCAGATTTTTGCTCAGGGATTTTTCAAAAAAATATTTTCTGCCGGTTAAGTTGTTGATGGCTGATTTCTTGTCCTGTGATAAAAAGCCTTCTGTTTCCATCGACAACGCTTTCAGGGGAGCATTTGCAAGCTTCTGACATCATTTTTGAGTGAATTGCCAAAAGTCAGATTTTTGCTGAAATTCTGACCCCGGGGCTTAGGAATTTTTTCAAAAAAAAATATTCCGCCGGTTGAGTTTTTGAGGGCTGATTTCTTGTCCTGTGATAAAAAGCCTTCTGTTGCGACTGCCAAACCTTTCAGCGGAGCATTTGCAACCGGTTGGCACCATTTTTGAGTGAATTGCCAAAAGTCAGATTTTTGCTCAGGGATTTTTTCAAAAAAATATTTTCTGCCGGTTAAGTTGTTGAAGGCTGATTTCTTGTCCTGTGATAAAAAGCCTTCTGTTTCCATCGACAACGCTTTCAGGGGAGCATTTTCAACCGGTTGGCACTATTTTTGAGTGAATTGCCAAAAGTCAGATTTTTGCTGAAATTGTGACCCCGGGGCTTAGGGATTTTTTCAAAAAAATATTTTCCGCCGGTTAAGTTTTTGAGGGCTGATTTCTTGTCCTGTGATAAAAAGCCTGCTTTTTCGACTGCCAAATCTTTCAGAGGAGCATTTGCAAGCTTCTGGCATCATTTTTGAGTGCATTGCCAAAAGGCAGATTTTTGCTGAAATTCTGACCCCGGGGCTTAGGGATTTTTTCAAAAAAATATTTTCCGCCGGTTACGTTTTTGAGGGCTGATTTCTTGTCCTGTGATAAAAAGCCTTCTGTTTCCATCAACAACGCTTTCAGGGGATCATTTGCAACCGGTTGGCACCATTTTTGAGTGAATTGCCAAAAGTCAGATTTTTGCTGAAATTGTGACCCCGGGGCTTAGGGATTTTTTCAAAAAAATATTTTCCGCCGCTTAAGTTTTTGAGGGCTGATTTCTTGTCCTGTGAAAGAAAGCCTTCTGTTTCGACTGCCAAACCTTTCAGGGGAGCATTTGCAACCGGTTGGCACCATTTTTGAGTGAATTGCCAAAAGTCAGATTTTTGCTCAGGGATTTTTCAAAAAAATATTTTCTGCCGGTTAAGTTGTTGATGGCTGATTTCTTGTCCTGTGATAAAAAGCCTTCTGTTTCCATCGACAACGCTTTCATGGGAGCACTTGCAAGCTTCTGACATCATTTTTGAGTGAATTGCCAAAAGTCAGATTTTTGCTGAAATTCTGACCCCGGGGCTTAGGAATTTTTTCAAAAAAAAATATTCCGCCGGTTGAGTTTTTGAGGGCTGATTTCTTGTCCTGTGATAAAAAGCCTTCTGTTGCGACTGCCAAACCTTTCAGGGGAACATTTGCAACCGGTTGGCACCATTTTTGAGTGAATTGCCAAAAGTCAGATTTTTGCTCAGGGATTTTTTCAAAAAAATATTTTCCGCCGGTTAAGTTTTTGAGGGCTGATTTCTTGTCCTGTGATAAAAAGCCTTCTGTTTCCATCGCCAAAGCTTTCAGGGGAGCATTTGCAACCGGTTGGCACCATTTTTGAGTGAATTGCCAAAAGTCAGATTTTTGCTGAAATTGTGACCCCGGGGCTTAGGGATTTTTTCAAAAAAATATTTTCCGCCGCTTAAGTTTTTGAGGGCTGATTTCTTGTCCTGTGATAAAAAGCCTTCTGTTTCGACCGCCAAACCTTTCAGGGGAGCATTTGCAACCGGTTGGCACCATTTTTGAGTGAATTGCCAAAAGTCAGATTTTTGCTCAGGGATTTTTCAAAAAAATATTTTCTGCCGGTTAAGTTGTTGAAGGCTGATTTCTTGTCCTGTGATAAAAAGCCTTCTGTTTCCATCAACAACGCTTTCAGGGGAGCATTTTCAACCGGTTGGCACTATTTTTGAGTGAATTGCCAAAAGTCAGATTTTTGCTGAAATTCTGACCCCGGGGCTTAGGGATTTTTTCAAAAAAATATTTTCCGCCGGTTACGTTTTTGAGGGCTGATTTCTTGTCCTGTGATAAAAAGCCTTCTGTTTCCATCAACAAAGCTTTCAGGGGAGGATTTGCAACCGGTTGGCACCATTTTTGAGTGAATTGCCAAAAGTCATATTTTTGCTGAAATTGTGACCCCGGGGCTTAGGGATTTTTTCAAAAAAATATTTTCCGCCGGTTAAGTTTTTGAGGGCTGATTTCTTGTCCTGTGATAAAAAGCCTTCTGTTTCCATCGCCAAAGCTTTCAGGGGAGCATTTGCAACCGGTTGGCACCATTTTTGAGTGAATTGCCAAAAGTCAGATTTTTGCTGAAATTGTGACCCCGGGGCTTAGGGATTTTTTCAAAAAAATATTTTCCGCCGCTTAAGTTTTTGAGGGCTGATTTCTTGTCCTGTGATAAAAAGCCTTCTGTTTCGACTGCCAAACCTTTCAGGGGAGCATTTGCAACCGGTTGGCACCATTTTTGAGTGAATTGCCAAAAGTCAGATTTTTGCTCAGGGATTTTTCAAAAAAATATTTTCTGCCGGTTAAGTTGTTGAAGGCTGATTTCTTCTCCTGTGATAAAAAGCCTTCTGTTTCCATCAACAACGCTTTCAGGGGAGCATTTTCAACCGGTTGGCACTATTTTTGAGTGAATTGCCAAAAGTCAGATTTTTGCTGAAATTCTGACCCCGGGGCTTAGGGATTTTTTCAAAAAAATATTTTCCGCCGGTTAAGTTTTTGAGGGCTGATTTCTTGTCCTGTGATAAAAAGCCTTCTGTTTCCATCGCCAAAGCTTTCAGGGGAGCATTTGCAACCGGTTGGCACCATTTTTGAGTGAATTTCCAAAAGTCAGATTTTTGCTCAGGGATTTTTTCAAAAAAATATTTTCCGCCGGTTACGTTTTTGAGGGCTGATTTCTTGTCCTGTGATAAAAAGCCTTCTGTTTCCATCAACAACGCTTTCAGGGGAGCATTTGCAACCGGTTGGCACCATTTTTGAGTGAATTGCCAAAAGTCAGATTTTTGCTGAAATTGTGACCCCGCGGCTTAGGGATTTTTTCAAAAAAATATTTTCCGCCGGTTAAATTGTTGAGGGCTGATTTCTTGTCCTGTGATAAAAAGCCTTCTGTTTTGACTGCCAAACCTTTCAGGGGAGGATTTGCAACCGGTTGGCACCATTTTTGAGTGAATTGCCAAAAGTCATATTTTTGCTGAAATTGTGACCCCGGGGCTTAGGGATTTTTTCAAAAAAATATTTTCCGCCAGTTAAGTTGTTGAGGGCTGATTTCTTGTCCTGTGATAAAAAGCCTTCTGTTTCCATCGCCAAAGCTTTCAGGGGAGCATTTGCAACCGGTTGGCACCATTTTTGAGTGAATTACCAAAAGTCAGATTTTTGCTGAAATTGTGACCCCGCGGCTTAGGGATTTTTTCAAAAAAATATTTTCCGCCGCTTAAGTTTTTGAGGGCTGATTTCTTGTCCTGTGATAAAAAGCCTTCTGTTTCGACTGCCAAACCTTTCAGGGGAGCATTTGCAACCGGTTGGCACCATTTTTGAGTGAATTGCCAAAAGTCAGATTTTTGCTCAGGGATTTTTCAAAAAAATATTTTCTGCCGGTTAAGTTGTTGAAGACTGATTTCTTCTCCTGTGATAAAAAGCCTTCTGTTTCCATCAACAACGCTTTCAGGGGAGCATTTTCAACCGGTTGGCACTATTTTTGAGTGAATTGCCAAAAGTCAGATTTTTGCTGAAATTCTGACCCCGGGGCTTAGGGATTTTTTCAAAAAAATATTTTCCGCCGGTTAAGTTTTTGAGGGCTGATTTCTTGTCCTGTGATAAAAAGCCTTCTGTTTCCATCAACAACGCTTTCAGGGGAGCATTTGCAACCGGTTGGCACCATTTTTGAGTGAATTGCCAAAAGTCAGATTTTTGCTGAAATTGTGACCCCGCGGCTTAGGGATTTTTTCAAAAAAATATTTTCCGCCGGTTAAATTGTTGAGGGCTGATTTCTTGTCCTGTGATAAAAAGCCTTCTGTTTTGACTGCCAAACCTTTCAGGGGAGGATTTGCAACCGGTTGGCACCATTTTTGAGTGAACTGCCAAAAGTCATATTTTTGCTGAAATTGTGACCCCGGGGCTTAG
Source organism: Podarcis liolepis (assembly GCF_965112155.1). NCBI lineage: Eukaryota > Metazoa > Chordata > Lepidosauria > Squamata > Lacertidae > Podarcis > Podarcis liolepis. The sequence continues at coordinate 24,926 of NW_028148876.1, read as the reverse complement.
GGATATTTCAAAAAAATATTTTCCGCCAGTTAAGTTGTTGAGGGCTGATTTCTTGTCCTGTGATAAAAAGCCTTCTGTTTCCATCGCCAAAGCTTTCAGGGGAGCATTTGCAACCGGTTGGCACCATTTTTGAGTGAATTACCAAAAGTCAGATTTTTGCTGAAATTGTGACCCCGCGGCTTAGGGATTTTTTCAAAAAAATATTTTCCGCCGCTTAAGTTTTTGAGGGCTGATTTCTTGTCCTGTGATAAAAAGCCTTCTGTTTCGACTGCCAAACCTTTCAGGGGAGCATTTGCAACCGGTTGGCACCATTTTTGAGTGAATTGCCAAAAGTCAGATTTTTGCTCAGGGATTTTTCAAAAAAATATTTTCTGCCGGTTAAGTTGTTGAAGACTGATTTCTTCTCCTGTGATAAAAAGCCTTCTGTTTCCATCAACAACGCTTTCAGGGGAGCATTTTCAACCGGTTGGCACTATTTTTGAGTGAATTGCCAAAAGTCAGATTTTTGCTGAAATTCTGACCCCGGGGCTTAGGGATTTTTTCAAAAAAATATTTTCCGCCGGTTAAGTTTTTGAGGGCTGATTTCTTGTCCTGTGATAAAAAGCCTTCTGTTTCCATCGCCAAAGCTTTCAGGGGAGCATTTGCAACCGGTTGGCACCATTTTTGAGTGAATTTCCAAAAGTCAGATTTTTGCTCAGGGATTTTTTCAAAAAAATATTTTCCGCCGGTTACGTTTTTGAGGGCTGATTTCTTGTCCTGTGATAAAAAGCCTTCTGTTTCCATCAACAACGCTTTCAGGGGAGCATTTGCAACCGGTTGGCACCATTTTTGAGTGAATTGCCAAAAGTCAGATTTTTGCTGAAATTGTGACCCCGCGGCTTAGGGATTTTTTCAAAAAAATATTTTCCGCCGGTTAAATTGTTGAGGGCTGATTTCTTGTCCTGTGATAAAAAGCCTTCTGTTTTGACTGCCAAACCTTTCAGGGGAGGATTTGCAACCGGTTGGCACCATATTTGAGTGAATTGCCAAAAGTCATATTTTTGCTGAAATTGTGACCCCGGGGCTTAGGGATTTTTTCAAAAAAATATTTTCCGCCAGTTAAGTTGTTGAGGGCTGATTTCTTGTCCTGTGATAAAAAGCCTTCTGTTTCCATCGCCAAAGCTTTCAGGGGAGCATTTGCAACCGGTTGGCACCATTTTTGAGTGAATTGCCAAAAGTCAGATTTTTGCTCAAGGATTTTTTCAAAAAAATATTTTCCGCCGGTTACGTTTTTGAGGGCTGATTTCTTGTCCTGTGATAAAAAGCCTTCTGTTTCCATCAACAAAGCTTTCAGGGGAGGATTTGCAACCGGTTGGCACCATTTTTGAGTGAATTGCCAAAAGTCATATTTTTGCTGAAATTGTGACCCCGGGGCTTAGGGATTTTTTCAAAAAAATATTTTCCGCCGGTTAAGTTTTTGAGGGCTGATTTCTTGTCCTGTGATAAAAAGCCTTCTGTTTCCATCGCCAAAGCTTTCAGGGGAGCATTTGCAACCGGTTGGCACCATTTTTGAGTGAATTGCCAAAAGTCAGATTTTTGCTGAAATTGTGACCCCGGGGCTTAGGGATTTTTTCAAAAAAATATTTTCCGCCGCTTAAGTTTTTGAGGGCTGATTTCTTGTCCTGTGATAAAAAGCCTTCTGTTTCGACTGCCAAACCTTTCAGGGGAGCATTTGCAACCGGTTGGCACCATTTTTGAGTGAATTGCCAAAAGTCAGATTTTTGCTCAGGGATTTTTCAAAAAAATATTTTCTGCCGGTTAAGTTGTTGAAGGCTGATTTCTTCTCCTGTGATAAAAAGCCTTCTGTTTCCATCAACAACGCTTTCAGGGGAGCATTTTCAACCGGTTGGCACTATTTTTGAGTGAATTGCCAAAAGTCAGATTTTTGCTGAAATTCTGACCCCGGGGCTTAGGGATTTTTTCAAAAAAATATTTTCCGCCGGTTAAGTTTTTGAGGGCTGATTTCTTGTCCTGTGATAAAAAGCCTTCTGTTTCCATCGCCAAAGCTTTCAGGGGAGCATTTGCAACCGGTTGGCACCATTTTTGAGTGAATTTCCAAAAGTCAGATTTTTGCTCAGGGATTTTTTCAAAAAAATATTTTCCGCCGGTTACGTTTTTGAGGGCTGATTTCTTGTCCTGTGATAAAAAGCCTTCTGTTTCCATCAACAACGCTTTCAGGGGAGCATTTGCAACCGGTTGGCACCATTTTTGAGTGAGTTGCCAAAAGTCAGATTTTTGCTGAAATTGTGACCCCGCGGCTTAGGGATTTTTTCAAAAAAATATTTTCCGCCGGTTAAATTGTTGAGGGCTGATTTCTTGTCCTGTGATAAAAAGCCTTCTGTTTTGACTGCCAAACCTTTCAGGGGAGGATTTGCAACCGGTTGGCACCATTTTTGAGTGAATTGCCAAAAGTCATATTTTTGCTGAAATTGTGACCCCGGGGCTTAGGGATTTTTTCAAAAAAATATTTTCCGCCAGTTAAGTTGTTGAGGGCTGATTTCTTGTCCTGTGATAAAAAGCCTTCTGTTTCCATCGCCAAAGCTTTCAGGGGAGCATTTGCAACCGGTTGGCACCATTTTTGAGTGAATTACCAAAAGTCAGATTTTTGCTGAAATTGTGACCCCGCGGCTTAGGGATTTTTTCAAAAAAATATTTTCCGCCGCTTAAGTTTTTGAGGGCTGATTTCTTGTCCTGTGATAAAAAGCCTTCTGTTTCGACTGCCAAACCTTTCAGGGGAGCATTTGCAACCGGTTGGCACCATTTTTGAGTGAATTGCCAAAAGTCAGATTTTTGCTCAGGGATTTTTCAAAAAAATATTTTCTGCCGGTTAAGTTGTTGAAGACTGATTTCTTCTCCTGTGATAAAAAGCCTTCTGTTTCCATCAACAACGCTTTCAGGGGAGCATTTTCAACCGGTTGGCACTATTTTTGAGTGAATTGCCAAAAGTCAGATTTTTGCTGAAATTCTGACCCCGGGGCTTAGGGATTTTTTCAAAAAAATATTTTCCGCCGGTTAAGTTTTTGAGGGCTGATTTCTTGTCCTGTGATAAAAAGCCTTCTGTTTCCATCGCCAAAGCTTTCAGGGGAGCATTTGCAACCGGTTGGCACCATTTTTGAGTGAATTTCCAAAAGTCAGATTTTTGCTCAGGGATTTTTTCAAAAAAATATTTTCCGCCGGTTACGTTTTTGAGGGCTGATTTCTTGTCCTGTGATAAAAAGCCTTCTGTTTCCATCAACAACGCTTTCAGGGGAGCATTTGCAACCGGTTGGCACCATTTTTGAGTGAATTGCCAAAAGTCAGATTTTTGCTGAAATTGTGACCCCGCGGCTTAGGGATTTTTTCAAAAAAATATTTTCCGCCGGTTAAATTGTTGAGGGCTGATTTCTTGTCCTGTGATAAAAAGCCTTCTGTTTTGACTGCCAAACCTTTCAGGGGAGGATTTGCAACCGGTTGGCACCATATTTGAGTGAATTGCCAAAAGTCATATTTTTGCTGAAATTGTGACCGCGGGGCTTAGGGATTTTTTCAAAAAAATATTTTCCGCCAGTTAAGTTGTTGAGGGCTGATTTCTTGTCCTGTGATAAAAAGCCTTCTGTTTCCATCGCCAAAGCTTTCAGGGGAGCATTTGCAACCGGTTGGCACCATTTTTGAGTGAATTGCCAAAAGTCAGATTTTTGCTGAAATTGTGACCCCGGGGCTTAGGGATTTTTTCAAAAAAATATTTTCCGCTGATTAAGTTTTTGAGGGCTGATTTCTTGTCCTGTGATAAAAAGCCTTCTTTTTCGACTGCCAAACCTTTCAGGGGAGCATTTGCAACCGGTGGGCACCATTTTTGAGTGAATTGCCAAAAGTCAGATTTTTGCTGAAATTGTGACCCCGGGGCTTAGGGATTTTTTCAAAAAAATATTTTCCGCCGGTTAAGTTTTTGAGGGCTGATTTCTTGTCCTGTGATAAAAAGCCTGCTTTTTCGACTGCCAAATCTTTCAGAGGAGCATTTGCAAGCTTCTGGCATCATTTTTGAGTGCATTGCCAAAAGTCAGATTTTTGCTGAAATTCTGACCCCGGGGCTTAGGGTTTTTTTTCAAAAAAATATTTTCCGCCGGTTAAGTTTTTGAGGGCTGATTTCTTGTCCTGTGATAAAAAGCCTTTTGTTTCCATCACCAAAGCTTTCAGGGGAGCATTTGCAACCGGTTGGCACCATTTTTGAGTGAATTGCCAAAAGACAGATTTTTGCTGAAATTGTGACCCCGGGGTTTAGGGATTTTTTCAAAAAAATATTTTCCGCCGGTTACGTTTTTGAGGGCTGATTTCTTGTCCTGTGATAAAAAGCCTTCTTTTTCGACTGCCAAACCTTTCAGGGGAGCATTTGCAACCGGTGGGCACCATTTTTGAGTGAATTGCCAAAAGTCATATTTTTGCTGAAATTGTGACCCCGGGGCTTAGGGATTTTTTCAAAAAAATATTTTCCGCCGGTTAAGTTTTTGAGGGCTTGTTTCTTGTCCTGTGATAAAAGCCTGCTTTTTCGACGGCCAAATCTTTCAGAGGAGCATTTGCAAGCTTCTGGCATCATTTTTGAGTGCATTGCCAAAAGTCAGATTTTTGCTGAAATTCTGACCCCGGGGCTTAGGGATTTTTTCAAAAAAATATTTTCCGCCGGTTAAGTTTTTGAGGGCTGATTTCTTGTCCTGTGATAAAAAGCCTTTTGTTTCCATCACCAAAGCTTTCAGGGGAGCATTTGCAACCGGTTGGCACCATTTTTGAGTGAATTGCCAAAAGACAGATTTTTGCTGAAATTGTGACCCCGGGGTTTAGGGATTTTTTCAAAAAAATATTTTCCGCCGGTTAAGTTTTTGAGGGCTGATTTCTTGTCCTGTAATAAAAAGCCTTCTGTTTCCATCGCCAAAGCTTTCAGGGGAGCATTTGCAACCGGTTGGCACCATTTTTGAGTGAATTGCCAAAAGTCAGATTTTTGCTGAAATTGTGACCCCGGGGCTTAGGGATTTTTTCAAAAAAATATTTTCTGCCGGTTAAGTTGTTGAAGGCTGATTTCTTGTCCTGTGATAAAAAGCCTTCTGTTTCCATCAACAACGCTTTCAGGGGAGCATTTGCAACCGGTTGGCACCATTTTTGAGTGAATTGCCAAAAGTCAGATTTTTGCTGAAATTGTGACCCCGGGGCTTAGGGATTTTTTCAAAAAAATATTTTCCGCCGGTTAAGTTTTTGAGGGTTGATATCTTGTTCTGTGATAAAAAGCCTTCTGTTTCGACTGCCAAACCTTTCAGGGGAGCATTTGCAAGCCTCTGGCATCATTTTTGAGTGGATTGCCAAAAGTCAGATTTTTGCTGAAATTCTGACCCCGGGGCTTAGGGATTTTTTCAAAAAAATATTTTCCGCCAGTTAAGTTTTTGAGGGCTGATTTCTTGTCCTGTGATAAAAAGCCTTCTGTTTCTATCGCCAAAGCTTTCAGGGGAGCATCTGCAACCGGTTGGCACCATTTTTGAGTGAATTGCCAAAAGTCAGATTTTTGCTGAAATTGTGACCCCGGGGCTTAGGGATTTTTTCAAAAAAATATTTTCCGCCGCTTAAGTTTTTGAGGGCTGATTTCTTGTCCTGTGATAAAAAGCCTTCTGTTTCGACTGCCAAACCTTTCAGGGGAGCATTTGCAACCGGTTGGCACCATTTTTGAGTGAATTGCCAAAAGTCAGATTTTTGCTCAGGGATTTTTCAAAAAAATATTTTCTGCCGGTTAAGTTTTTGAAGGCTGATTTCTTGTCCTGTGATAAAAAGCCTTCTGTTTCCATCAACAACGCTTTCAGGGGAGCATTTGCAACCGGTTGGCACCATTTTTGAGTGAATTGCCAAAAGTCAGATTTTTGCTGAAATTGTGACCCCGCGGCTTAGGGATTTTTTCAAAAAAATATTTTCCGCCGGTTAAATTGTTGAGGGCTGATTTCTTGTCCTGTGATAAAAAGCCTTCTGTTTTGACTGCCAAACCTTTCAGGGGAGGATTTGCAACCGGTTGGCACCATTTTTGAGTGAATTGCCAAAAGTCATATTTTTGCTGAAATTGTGACCCCGGGGCTTAGGGATTTTTTCAAAAAAATATTTTCTGCCGGTTAAGTTTTTGAGGGCTGATTTCTTGTCCTGTGATAAAAAGCCTTTTGTTTCCATCACCAAAGCTTTCAGGGGAGCATTTGCAACCGGTTGGCACCATTTTTGAGTGAATTGCCAAAAGACAGATTTTTGCTGAAATTGTGACCCCGGGGCTTAGGGATTTTTTCAAAAAAATATTTTCCGCCGGTTAAGTTTTTGAGGGTTGATATCTTGTTCTGTGATAAAAAGCCTTCTATTTCGACTGCCAAACCTTTCAGGGGAGCATTTGCAAGCCTCTGGCATCATTTTTGAGTGGATTGCCAAAAGTCAGATTTTTGCTGAAATTCTGACCCCGGGGCTTAGGGATTTTTTCAAAAAAATATTTTCCGCCAGTTAAGTTTTTGAGGGCTGATTTCTTGTCCTGTGATAAAAAGCCTTCTGTTTCCATCGCCAAAGCTTTCAGGGGAGCATCTGCAACCGGTTGGCACCATTTTTGAGTGAATTGCCAAAAGTCAGATTTTTGCTGAAATTGTGACCCCGGGGCTTAGGGATTTTTTCAAAAAAATATTTTCCGCCGCTTAAGTTTTTGAGGGCTGATTTCTTGTCCTGTGATAAAAAGCCTTCTGTTTCGACTGCCAAACCTTTCAGGGGAGCATTTGCAACCGGTTGGCACCATTTTTGAGTGAATTGCCAAAAGTCAGATTTTTGCTCAGGGATTTTTCAAAAAAATATTTTCTGCCGGTTAAGTTGTTGAAGGCTGATTTCTTGTCCTGTGATAAAAAGCCTTCTGTTTCCATCAACAACGCTTTCAGGGGAGCATTTGCAACCGGTTGGCACCATTTTTGAGTGAATTGCCAAAAGTCAGATTTTTGCTGAAATTGTGACCCCGCGGCTTAGGGATTTTTTCAAAAAAATATTTTCCGCCGGTTAAATTGTTGAGGGCTGATTTCTTGTCCTGTGATAAAAAGCCTTCTGTTTTGACTGCCAAACCTTTCAGGGGAGGATTTGCAACCGGTTGGCACCATTTTTGAGTGAATTGCCAAAAGTCATATTTTTGCTGAAATTGTGACCCCGGGGCTTAGGGATTTTTTCAAAAAAATATTTTCTGCCGGTTAAGTTTTTGAGGGCTGATTTCTTGTCCTGTGATAAAAAGCCTTTTGTTTCCATCACCAAAGCTTTCAGGGGAGCATTTGCAACCGGTTGGCACCATTTTTGAGTGAATTGCCAAAAGACAGATTTTTGCTGAAATTGTGACCCCGGGGCTTAGGGATTTTTTCAAAAAAATATTTTCCGCCGGTTAAGTTTTTGAGGGTTGATATCTTGTTCTGTGATAAAAAGCCTTCTGTTTCGACTGCCAAACCTTTCAGGGGAGCATTTGCAAGCCTCTGGCATCATTTTTGAGTGGATTGCCAAAAGTCAGATTTTTGCTGAAATTGTGACCCCGGGGCTTAGGGATTTTTTCAAAAAAATATTTTCCGCCAGTTAAGTTTTTGAGGGCTGATTTCTTGTCCTGTGATAAAAAGCCTTCTGTTTCCATCGCCAAAGCTTTCAGGGGAGCATCTGCAAGCTTCTGGCACCATTTTTGAGTGAATTGCCAAAAGTCAGATTTTTGCTGAAATTGTGACCCCGGGGCTTAGGCATTTTTTTCAAAAAAATATTTTCCGCCGCTTAAGTTTTTGAGGGCTGATTTCTTGTCCTGTGATAAAAAGCCTTCTGTTTCGACTGCCAAACCTTTCAGGGGAGCATTTGCAACCGGTTGGCACCATTTTTGAGTGAATTGCCAAAAGTCAGATTTTTGCTCAGGGATTTTTCAAAAAAATATTTTCTGCCGGTTAAGTTGTTGAAGGCTGATTTCTTGTCCTGTGATAAAAAGCCTTCTGTTTCCATCAACAACGCTTTCAGGGGAGCATTTGCAACCGGTTGGCACCATTTTTGAGTGAATTGCCAAAAGTCAGATTTTTGCTGAAATTGTGACCCCGCGGCTTAGGGATTTTTTCAAAAAAATATTTTCCGCCGGTTAAATTGTTGAGGGCTGATTTCTTGTCCTGTGATAAAAAGCCTTCTGTTTTGACTGCCAAACCTTTCAGGGGAGGATTTGCAACCGGTTGGCACCATTTTTGAGTGAATTGCCAAAAGTCATATTTTTGCTGAAATTGTGACCCCGGGGCTTAGGGATTTTTTCAAAAAAATATTTTCCGCCAGTTAAGTTGTTGAGGGCTGATTTCTTGTCCTGTGATAAAAAGCCTTCTGTTTCGACTGCCAAACCTTTCAGGGGAGCATTTGCAACCGGTTGGCACCATTTTTGAGTGAATTGCCAAAAGTCAGATTTTTGCTCAGGGAATTTTTCAAAAAAATATTTTCCGCCGGTTAAGTTTTTGAGGGCTGATTTCTTGTCCTGTGATAAAAAGCCTTCCGTTTACATCGACAACGCTTTCAGGGGAGCATTTGCAAGCTTCTGACATCATTTCTGAGTGAATTGCCAAAAGTCATATTTTTGCTGAAATTCTGACACCGGGGCTTAGGGATTTTTTCAAAAAAATATTTTCCGCCGGTTAAGTTTTTGAGGGCTGATTTCTTGTCCTGTGATAAATAGCCTTCTGTTTCGACTGCCAAACCTTTCAGGGGAGCATTTGCAACCGGTTGGCATCATTTTTGAGTGAATTGCCAAAAGTCAGATTTTTGCTGAAATTCTGACCCCGGGGCTTAGGGATTTTTTCAAAAAAATATTTTCCGCCAGTTAAGTTTTTGAGGGCTGATTTCTTGTCCTGTGATAAAAAGCCTTCTGTTTCCATCGCCAAAGCTTTCAGGGGAGCATTTGCAACCGGTTGGCACCATTTTTGAGTGAATTGCCAAAAGTCAGATTTTTGCTGAAATTGTGACCCCGGGGCTTAGGGATTTATTCAAAAAAATATTTTCCGCTGGTTAAGTTTTTGAGGGCTGATTTCTTGTCCTGTGATAAAAAGCCTTCTGTTTCGACTGCCAAACCTTTCAGGGGAGCATTTGCAACCGGTTGGCACCATTTTTGAGTGAATTGCCAAAAGTCAGATTTTTGCTCAGGGAATTTTTCAAAAAAATATTTTCTGCCGGTTAAGTTGTTGAAGGCTGATTTCTTGTCCTGTGATAAAAAGCCTTCCGTTTACATCGACAACGCTTTCAGGGGAGCATTTGAAAGCTTCTGACATCATTTCTGAGTGAATTGCCAAAGGTCATATTTTTGCTGAAATTCTGACACCGGGGCTTAGGGATTTTTTCAAAAAAATATTTTCCGCCGGTTAAGTTTTTGAGGGCTGATTTCTTGTCCTGTGATAAAAAGCCTTCTGTTTCGACTGCCAAACCTTTCAGGGGAGCATTTGCAACCGGTTGGCACCATTTTTGAGTGAATTGCCAAAAGTCAGATTTTTGCTGAAATTGTGACCCCGGGGCTTAGGGATTTTTTCAAAAAAATATTTTCTGCCGGTTAAGTTGTTGAAGGCTGATTTCTTGTCCTGTGATAAAAAGCCTTCTGTTTCCATCAACAACGCTTTCAGGGGAGCATTTGCAACCGGTTGGCACCATTTTTGAGTGAATTGCCAAAAGTCAGATTTTTGCTGAAATTGTGACCCCGGAGCTTAGGGATTTTTTCAAAAAAATATTTTCCGCCGGTTAAGTTTTTGAGGGTTGATATCTTGTTCTGTGATAAAAAGCCTTCTGTTTCGACTGCCAAACCTTTCAGGGGAGCATTTGCAAGCTTCTGGCATCATTTTTGAGTGAATTGCCAAAAGTCAGATTTTTGCTGAAATTCTGACCCTGGGGCTTAGGGATTTTTTCAAAAAAATATTTTCCGCCAGTTAAGTTTTTGGGGGCTGATTTCTTGTCCTGTGATAAAAAGCCTTCTGTTTCCATCGCCAAAGCTTTCAGGGGAGCATTTGCAACCGGTTGGCACCATTTTTGAGTGAATTGCCAAAAGTCAGATTTTTGCTGAAATTGTGACCCCGGGGCTTAGGGATTTATTCAAAAAAATATTTTCCGCTGGTTAAGTTTTTGAGGGCTGATTTCTTGTCCTGTGATAAAAAGCCTTCTTTTTCGACTGCCAAACCTTTCAGGGGAGCATTTGCAACCGGTGGGCACCATTTTTGAGTGAATTGCCAAAAGACAGATTTTTGCTGAAATTGTGACCCCGGGGCTTAGGGATTTTTTCAAAAAAATATTTTCCGCCGGTTAAGTTTTTGAGGGTTGATATCTTGTTCTGTGATAAAAAGCCTTCTATTTCGACTGCCAAACCTTTCAGGGGAGCATTTGCAAGCCTCTGGCATCATTTTTGAGTGGATTGCCAAAAGTCAGATTTTTGCTGAAATTCTGACCCCGGGGCTTAGGGATTTTTTCAAAAAAATATTTTCTGCCGGTTAAGTTTTTGAGGGCTGATTTCTTGTCCTGTGATAAAAAGCCTTCTGTTTCCATCGCCAAAGCTTTCAGGGGAGCATCTGCAACCGGTTGGCACCATTTTTGAGTGAATTGCCAAAAGTCAGATTTTTGCTGAAATTGTGACCCCGGGGCTTAGGGATTTTTTCAAAAAAATATTTTCCGCCGCTTAAGTTTTTGAGGGCTGATTTCTTGTCCTGTGATAAAAAGCCTTCTGTTTCGACTGCCAAACCTTTCAGGGGAGCATTTGCAACCGGTTGGCACCATTGTTGAGTGAATTGCCAAAAGTCAGATTTTTGCTCAGGGATTTTTCAAAAAAATATTTTCTGCCGGTTAAGTTGTTGAAGGCTGATTTCTTGTCCTGTGATAAAAAGCCTTCTGTTTCCATCAACAACGCTTTCAGGGGAGCATTTGCAACCGGTTGGCACCATTTTTGAGTGAATTGCCAAAAGTCATATTTTTGCTGAAATTCTGACACCGGGGCTTAGGGATTTTTTCAAAAAAATATTTTCCGCCGGTTAAGTTTTTGAGGGCTGATTTCTTGTCCTGTGATAAAAAGCCTTCTGTTTCGACTGCCAAACCTTTCAGGGGAGCATTTGCAACCGGTTGGCATCATTTTTGAGTGAATTGCCAAAAGTCAGATTTTTGCTGAAATTCTGACCCCGGGGCTTAGGGATTTTTTCAAAAAAATATTTTCCGCCAGTTAAGTTTTTGAGGGCTGATTTCTTGTCCTGTGATAAAAAGCCTTCTGTTTCCATCGCCAAAGCTTTCAGGGGAGCATTTGCAACCGGTTGGCACCATTTTTGAGTGAATTGCCAAAAGTCAGATTTTTGCTGAAATTGTGACCCCGGGGCTTAGGGATTTATTCAAAAAAATATTTTCCGCTGGTTAAGTTTTTGAGGGCTGATTTCTTGTCCTGTGATAAAAAGCCTTCTGTTTCGACTGCCAAACCTTTCAGGGGAGCATTTGCAACCGGTTGGCACCATTTTTGAGTGAATTGCCAAAAGTCAGATTTTTGCTCAGGGAATTTTTCAAAAAAATATTTTCTGCCGGTTAAGTTGTTGAAGGCTGATTTCTTGTCCTGTGATAAAAAGCCTTCCGTTTACATCGACAACGCTTTCAGGGGAGCATTTGAAAGCTTCTGACATCATTTCTGAGTGAATTGCCAAAAGTCATATTTTTGCTGAAATTCTGACACCGGGGCTTAGGGATTTTTTCCAAAAAATATTTTCCGCCGGTTAAGTTTTTGAGGGCTGATTTCTTGTCCTGTGATAAAAAGCCTTCTGTTTCGACTGCCAAACCTTTCAGGGGAGCATTTGCAACCGGTTGGCACCATTTTTGAGTGAATTGCCAAAAGTCAGATTTTTGCTGAAATTGTGACCCCGGGGCTTAGGGATTTTTTCAAAAAAATATTTTCTGCCGGTTAAGTTGTTGAAGGCTGATTTCTTGTCCTGTGATAAAAAGCCTTCTGTTTCCATCAACAACGCTTTCAGGGGAGCATTTGCAACCGGTTGGCACCATTTTTGAGTGAATTGCCAAAAGTCAGATTTTTGCTGAAATTGTGACCCCGGATCTTAGGGATTTTTTCAAAAAAATATTTTCCGCCGGTTAAGTTTTTGAGGGTTGATATCTTGTTCTGTGATAAAAAGCCTTCTGTTTCGACTGCCAAACCTTTCAGGGGAGCATTTGCAAGCTTCTGGCATCATTTTTGAGTGAATTGCCAAAAGTCAGATTTTTGCTGAAATTCTGACCCTGGGGCTTACGGATTTTTTCAAAAAAATATTTTCCGCCAGTTAAGTTTTTGAGGGCTGATTTCTTGTCCTGTGATAAAAAGCCTTCTGTTTCCATCGCCAAAGCTTTCAGGGGAGCATTTGCAACCGGTTGGCACCATTTTTGAGTGAATTGCCAAAAGTCAGATTTTTGCTGAAATTGTGACCCCGGGGCTTAGGGATTTATTCAAAAAAATATTTTCCGCTGGTTAAGTTTTTGAGGGCTGATTTCTTGTCCTGTGATAAAAAGCCTTCTTTTTCGACTGCCAAACCTTTCAGGGGAGCATTTGCAACCGGTGGGCACCATTTTTGAGTGAATTGCCAAAAGACAGATTTTTGCTGAAATTGTGACCCCGGGGCTTAGGGATTTTTTCAAAAAAATATTTTCCGCCGGTTAAGTTTTTGAGGGTTGATATCTTGTTCTGTGATAAAAAGCCTTCTGTTTCGACTGCCAAACCTTTCAGGGGAGCATTTGCAAGCCTCTGGCATCATTTTTGAGTGGATTGCCAAAAGTCAGATTTTTGCTGAAATTGTGACCCCGGGGCTTAGGGATTTTTTCAAAAAAATATTTTCCGCCAGTTAAGTTTTTGAGGGCTGATTTCTTGTCCTGTGATAAAAAGCCTTCTGTTTCCATCGCCAAAGCTTTCAGGGGAGCATCTGCAACCGGTTGGCACCATTTTTGAGTGAATTGCCAAAAGTCAGATTTTTGCTGAAATTGTGACCCCGGGGCTTAGGGATTTTTTCAAAAAAATATTTTCCGCCGCTTAAGTTTTTGAGGGCTGATTTCTTGTCCTGTGATAAAAAGCCTTCTGTTTCGACTGCCAAACCTTTCAGGGGAGCATTTGCAACCGGTTGGCACCATTTTTGAGTGAATTGCCAAAAGTCAGATTTTTGCTCAGGGATTTTTCAAAAAAATATTTTCTGCCGGTTAAGTTGTTGAAGGCTGATTTCTTGTCCTGTGATAAAAAGCCTTCTGTTTCCATCAACAACGCTTTCAGGGGAGCATTTGCAACCGGTTGGCACCATTTTTGAGTGAATTGCCAAAAGTCAGATTTTTGCTGAAATTGTGACCCCGGGGCTTAGGGATTTTTTCAAAAAAATATTTTCCGCCGGTTAAATTGTTGAGGGCTGATTTCTTGTCCTGTGATAAAAAGCCTTCTGTTTTGACTGCCAAACCTTTCAGGGGAGGATTTGAAAGCTTCTGACATCATTTCTGAGTGAATTGCCAAAAGTCATATTTTTGCTGAAATTCTGACACCGGGGCTTAGGGATTTTTTCAAAAAAATATTTTCCGCCGGTTAAGTTTTTGAGGGCTGATTTCTTGTCCTGTGATAAAAAGCCTTCTGTTTCGACTGCCAAACCTTTCAGGGGAGCATTTGCAACCGGTTGGCACCATTTTTGAGTGAATTGCCAAAAGTCAGATTTTTGCTGAAATTGTGACCCCGGGGCTTAGGGATTTTTTCAAAAAAATCTTTTCTGCCGGTTAAGTTGTTGAAGGCTGATTTCTTGTCCTGTGATAAAAAGCCTGTCCTGTTGTCGATGTAAACGGAAGGCTTTTTATCACAGGACAAGAAATCAGCCTTCAACAACTTAACCGGCAGAAAATATTTTTTTGAAAAATTCCCTGAGCAAAAATCTGACTTTGGCACCATTTTTGAGTGAATTGCCAAAAGTCATATTTTTGCTGAAATTGTGACCCCGGGGCATAGGGATTTTTTCAAAAAAATATTTTCTGATGAAAATATTTTCATCAACAACGCTTTCAGGGGAGCATTTGCAACCGGTTGGCACCATTTTTGAGTGAATTGCCAAAAGTCAGATTTTTGCTGAAATTGTGACCCCGGGGCTTAGGGATTTTTTCAAAAAAATATTTTCCGCCGGTTAAGTTTTTGAGGGTTGATATCTTGTTCTGTGATAAAAAGCCTTCTGTTTCGACTGCCAAACCTTTCAGGGGAGCATTTGCAAGCTTCTGGCATCATTTTTGAGTGAATTGCCAAAAGTCAGATTTTTGCTGAAATTCTGACCCCGGGGCTTAGGGATTTTTTCAAAAAAATATTTTCCGCCAGTTAAGTTTTTGAGGGCTGATTTCTTGTCCTCTGATAAAAAGCCTTCTGTTTCCATCGCCAAAGCTTTCAGGGGAGCATCTGCAACCGGTTGGCACCATTTTTGAGTGAGTTGCCGAAAGTTAGATTTTTGCTGAAATTGTGACCCCGGGGCTTAGGGATTTTTTCAAAAAAATATTTTCCGCCGCTTAAGTTTTTGATGGCTGATTTCTTGTCCTGTGATAAAAAGCCTTCTGTTTCGACTGCCAAACCTTTCAGGGGAGCATTTGCAACCGGTTGGCACCATTTTTGAGTGAATTGCCAAAAGTCAGATTTTTGCTCAGGGATTTTTCAAAAAAATATTTTCTGCCGGTTAAGTTGTTGAAGGCTGATTTCTTGTTCTGTGATAAAAAGCCTTCTGTTTCCATCAACAACGCTTTCAGGGGAGCATTTTCAACCGGTTGGCACTATTTTTGAGTGAATTGCCAAAAGTCAGATTTTTGCTGAAATTCTGACCCCGGGGCTTAGGGATTTTTTCAAAAAAATATTTTCTGCCGGTTAAGTTTTTGAGGGCTGATTTCTTGTCCTGTGATAAAAAGCCTACTGTTTCCATCGCCAAAGCTTTCAGGGGAGCATTTGCAACCGGTTGGCACCATTTTTGAGTGAATTGCCAAAAGTCAGATTTTTGCTCAGGGATTTTTTCAAAAAAATATTTTCTGCCGGTTAAGTTGTTGAAGGCTGATTTCTTGTCCTGTGATAAAAAGCCTTCTGTTTCCATCAACAACGCTTTCAGGGGAGCATTTGCAACCGGTTGGCACCATTTTTGAGTGAATTGCCAAAAGTCAGATTTTTGCTGAAATTGTGACCCCGGATCTTAGGGATTTTTTCAAAAAAATATTTTCCGCCGGTTAAGTTTTTGAGGGTTGATATCTTGTTCTGTGATAAAAAGCCTTCTGTTTCGACTGCCAAACCTTTCAGGGGAGCATTTGCAAGCTTCTGGCATCATTTTTGAGTGAATTGCCAAAAGTCAGATTTTTGCTGAAATTCTGACCCTGGGGCTTACGGATTTTTTCAAAAAAATATTTTCCGCCAGTTAAGTTTTTGAGGGCTGATTTCTTGTCCTGTGATAAAAAGCCTTCTGTTTCCATCGCCAAAGCTTTCAGGGGAGCATTTGCAACCGGTTGGCACCATTTTTGAGTGAATTGCCAAAAGTCAGATTTTTGCTGAAATTGTGACCCCGGGGCTTAGGGATTTATTCAAAAAAATATTTTCCGCTGGTTAAGTTTTTGAGGGCTGATTTCTTGTCCTGTGATAAAAAGCCTTCTTTTTCGACTGCCAAACCTTTCAGGGGAGCATTTGCAACCGGTGGGCACCATTTTTGAGTGAATTGCCAAAAGACAGATTTTTGCTGAAATTGTGACCCCGGGGCTTAGGGATTTTTTCAAAAAAATATTTTCCGCCGGTTAAGTTTTTGAGGGTTGATATCTTGTTCTGTGATAAAAAGCCTTCTGTTTCGACTGCCAAACCTTTCAGGGGAGCATTTGCAAGCCTCTGGCATCATTTTTGAGTGGATTGCCAAAAGTCAGATTTTTGCTGAAATTGTGACCCCGGGGCTTAGGGATTTTTTCAAAAAAATATTTTCCGCCAGTTAAGTTTTTGAGGGCTGATTTCTTGTCCTGTGATAAAAAGCCTTCTGTTTCCATCGCCAAAGCTTTCAGGGGAGCATCTGCAACCGGTTGGCACCATTTTTGAGTGAATTGCCAAAAGTCAGATTTTTGCTGAAATTGTGACCCCGGGGCTTAGGGATTTTTTCAAAAAAATATTTTCCGCCGCTTAAGTTTTTGAGGGCTGATTTCTTGTCCTGTGATAAAAAGCCTTCTGTTTCGACTGCCAAACCTTTCAGGGGAGCATTTGCAACCGGTTGGCACCATTTTTGAGTGAATTGCCAAAAGTCAGATTTTTGCTCAGGGATTTTTCAAAAAAATATTTTCTGCCGGTTAAGTTGTTGAAGGCTGATTTCTTGTCCTGTGATAAAAAGCCTTCTGTTTCCATCAACAACGCTTTCAGGGGAGCATTTGCAACCGGTTGGCACCATTTTTGAGTGAATTGCCAAAAGTCAGATTTTTGCTGAAATTGTGACCCCGGGGCTTAGGGATTTTTTCAAAAAAATATTTTCCGCCGGTTAAATTGTTGAGGGCTGATTTCTTGTCCTGTGATAAAAAGCCTTCTGTTTTGACTGCCAAACCTTTCAGGGGAGGATTTGAAAGCTTCTGACATCATTTCTGAGTGAATTGCCAAAAGTCATATTTTTGCTGAAATTCTGACACCGGGGCTTAGGGATTTTTTCAAAAAAATATTTTCCGCCGGTTAAGTTTTTGAGGGCTGATTTCTTGTCCTGTGATAAAAAGCCTTCTGTTTCGACTGCCAAACCTTTCAGGGGAGCATTTGCAACCGGTTGGCACCATTTTTGAGTGAATTGCCAAAAGTCAGATTTTTGCTGAAATTGTGACCCCGGGGCTTAGGGATTTTTTCAAAAAAATCTTTTCTGCCGGTTAAGTTGTTGAAGGCTGATTTCTTGTCCTGTGATAAAAAGCCTGTCCTGTTGTCGATGTAAACGGAAGGCTTTTTATCACAGGACAAGAAATCAGCCTTCAACAACTTAACCGGCAGAAAATATTTTTTTGAAAAATTCCCTGAGCAAAAATCTGACTTTGGCACCATTTTTGAGTGAATTGCCAAAAGTCATATTTTTGCTGAAATTGTGACCCCGGGGCATAGGGATTTTTTCAAAAAAATATTTTCTGCCGGTTAAGTTGTTGAAGGCTGATTTCTTGTCCTGTGATAAAAAGCCTTCTGTTTCCATCAACAACGCTTTCAGGGGAGCATTTGCAACCGGTTGGCACCATTTTTGAGTGAATTGCCAAAAGTCAGATTTTTGCTGAAATTGTGACCCCGGGGCTTAGGGATTTTTTCAAAAAAATATTTTCCGCCGGTTAAGTTTTTGAGGGTTGATATCTTGTTCTGTGATAAAAAGCCTTCTGTTTCGACTGCCAAACCTTTCAGGGGAGCATTTGCAAGCTTCTGGCATCATTTTTGAGTGAATTGCCAAAAGTCAGATTTTTGCTGAAATTCTGACCCCGGGGCTTAGGGATTTTTTCAAAAAAATATTTTCCGCCAGTTAAGTTTTTGAGGGCTGATTTCTTGTCCTCTGATAAAAAGCCTTCTGTTTCCATCGCCAAAGCTTTCAGGGGAGCATCTGCAACCGGTTGGCACCATTTTTGAGTGAGTTGCCGAAAGTTAGATTTTTGCTGAAATTGTGACCCCGGGGCTTAGGGATTTTTTCAAAAAAATATTTTCCGCCGCTTAAGTTTTTGATGGCTGATTTCTTGTCCTGTGATAAAAAGCCTTCTGTTTCGACTGCCAAACCTTTCAGGGGAGCATTTGCAACCGGTTGGCACCATTTTTGAGTGAATTGCCAAAAGTCAGATTTTTGCTCAGGGATTTTTCAAAAAAATATTTTCTGCCGGTTAAGTTGTTGAAGGCTGATTTCTTGTTCTGTGATAAAAAGCCTTCTGTTTCCATCAACAACGCTTTCAGGGGAGCATTTTCAACCGGTTGGCACTATTTTTGAGTGAATTGCCAAAAGTCATATTTTTGCTGAAATTGTGACCCCGGGGCATAGGGATTTTTTCAAAAAAATATTTTCTGCCGGTTAAGTTGTTGAAGGCTGATTTCTTGTCCTGTGATAAAAAGCCTTCTGTTTCCATCAACAACGCTTTCAGGGGAGCATTTGCAACCGGTTGGCACCATTTTTGAGTGAATTGCCAAAAGTCAGATTTTTGCTGAAATTGTGACCCCGGGGCTTAGGGATTTTTTCAAAAAAATATTTTCCGCCGGTTAAGTTTTTGAGGGTTGATATCTTGTTCTGTGATAAAAAGCCTTCTGTTTCGACTGCCAAACCTTTCAGGGGAGCATTTGCAAGCTTCTGGCATCATTTTTGAGTGAATTGCCAAAAGTCAGATTTTTGCTGAAATTCTGACCCCGGGGCTTAGGGATTTTTTCAAAAAAATATTTTCCGCCAGTTAAGTTTTTGAGGGCTGATTTCTTGTCCTCTGATAAAAAGCCTTCTGTTTCCATCGCCAAAGCTTTCAGGGGAGCATCTGCAACCGGTTGGCACCATTTTTGAGTGAGTTGCCGAAAGTTAGATTTTTGCTGAAATTGTGACCCCGGGGCTTAGGGATTTTTTCAAAAAAATATTTTCCGCCGCTTAAGTTTTTGATGGCTGATTTCTTGTCCTGTGATAAAAAGCCTTCTGTTTCGACTGCCAAACCTTTCAGGGGAGCATTTGCAACCGGTTGGCACCATTTTTGAGTGAATTGCCAAAAGTCAGATTTTTGCTCAGGGATTTTTCAAAAAAATATTTTCTGCCGGTTAAGTTGTTGAAGGCTGATTTCTTGTTCTGTGATAAAAAGCCTTCTGTTTCCATCAACAACGCTTTCAGGGGAGCATTTTCAACCGGTTGGCACTATTTTTGAGTGAATTGCCAAAAGTCAGATTTTTGCTGAAATTCTGACCCCGGGGCTTAGGGATTTTTTCAAAAAAATATTTTCTGCCGGTTAAGTTTTTGAGGGCTGATTTCTTGTCCTGTGATAAAAAGCCTACTGTTTCCATCGCCAAAGCTTTCAGGGGAGCATTTGCAACCGGTTGGCACCATTTTTGAGTGAATTGCCAAAAGTCAGATTTTTGCTCAGGGATTTTTTCAAAAAAATATTTTCCGCCGGTTACGTTTCTGAGGGCTGATTTCTTGTCCTGTGATAAAAAGCCTTCTGTTTCCATCAACAACGCTTTCAGGGGAGCATTTGCAACCGGTTGGCACCATTTTTGAGTGAATTGCCAAAAGTCAGATTTTTGCTGAAATTGTGACCCCGAGGCTTAGGGATTTTTTCAAAAAAATATTTTCCGCCGGTTAAGTTTTTGATGGCTGATTTCTTGTCCTGTGATAAAAAGCCTTCTTTTTCGACTGCCAAATCTTTCAGAGGAGCATTTGCAAGCTTCTGGCATCATTTTTGAGTGCATTGCCAAAAGTCAGATTTTTGCTGAAATTCTGACCCCGGGGCTTAGGGATTTTTTCAAAAAAATATTTTCCGCCGGTTAAGTTGTTGAGGGCTGATGTCTTGTCCTGTGATAAAAAGCCTTCTGTTTCGACTGCCAAACCTTTCAGGGGAGGATTTGCAACCGGTTGGCACCATTTTTGAGTGAATTGCCAAAAGTCATATTTTTGCTGAAATTCTGACACCGGGGCTTAGGGATTTTTTCAAAAAAATATTTTCCGCCGGTTACGTTTTTGAGGGCTGATTTCTTGTCCTGTGATAAAAAGCCTTCTGTTTCGACTGCCAAACCTTTCAGGGGAGCATTTGCAACCGGTTGGCACCATTTTTGAGTGAATTGCCAAAAGTCAGATTTTTGCTCAGGGATTTTTTCAAAAAAATATTTTCCGCCGGTTAAGTTTTTGAGGGCTGATTTCTTGTCCTGTGATAAAAAGCCTTCTTTTTCGACTGCCAAAACTTTCAGGGGAGCATTTGCAACCGGTGGGCACCATTTTTGAGTGAATTGCCAAAAGTCAGATTTTTGCTGAAATTGTGACCCCGGGGCTTAGGGATTTTTTCAAAAAAATATTTTCCGCCGGTTAAGTTTTTGAGGGCTGATTTCTTATCCTGTGATAAAAAGCCTTCTGTTTCGTCTGCCAAACCTTTCAGGGGAGCATTTGCAACCGGTTGGCACCATTTTTCAGTGAATTGCCAAAAGTCAGATTTTTGCTCAGGGAATTTTTCAAAAAAATATTTTCTGCCGGTTAAGTTGTTGAAGGCTGATTTCTTGTCCTGTGATAAAAAGCCTTCCGTTTACATCGACAACGCTTTCAGGGGAGCATTTGCAAGCTTCTGACATCATTTCTGAGTGAATTGCCAAAAGTCAGATTTTTGCTGAAATTGTGACCCCAGGGCTTAGGGATTTTTTCAAAAAAATATTTTCCGCCGGTTAAGTTTTTGAGGGCTGATTTCTTGTCCTGTGATAAAAAGCCTTCTGTTTCGACTGCCAAACCTTTCAGGGGAGCATTTGCAACCGGTTGGCACCATTTTTCAGTGAATTGCCAAAAGTCAGATTTTTGCTCAGGGAATTTTTCAAAAAAATATTTTCTGCCGGTTAAGTTGTTGAAGGCTGATTTCTTGTCCTGTGATAAAAAGCCTTCCGTTTACATCGACAACGCTTTCAGGGGAGCATTTGCAAGCTTCTGACATCATTTCTGAGTGAATTGCCAAAAGTCATATTTTTGCTGAAATTCTGACACCGGGGCTTAGGGATTTTTTCAAAAAAATATTTTCCGCCGGTTAAGTTTTTGAGGGTTGATATCTTGTTCTGTGATAAAAAGCCTTCTGTTTCGACTGCCAAACCTTTCAGGGAGCATTTGCAAGCTTCTGGCATCATTTTTGAGTGCATTGCCAAAAGTCAGATTTTTGCTGAAATTGTGACCCCGGGGCTTAGGGATTTTTTCAAAAAAATATTTTCTGCCGGTTAAGTTGTTGAAGGCTGATTTCTTGTCCTGTGATAAAAAGCCTTCTGTTTCCATCAACAACGCTTTCAGGGGAGCATTTGCAACCGGTTGGCACCATTTTTGAGTGAATTGCCAAAAGTCAGATTTTTGCTGAAATTGTGACCCCGGGGCTTAGGGATTTTTTCAAAAAAATATTTTCCGCCGGTTAAGTTTTTGAGGGCTGATTTCTTGTCCTGTGATAAAAAGCCTTCTGTTTCAATCGACAACGCTTTCAGGGGAGCATTTGCAAGCTTCTGACATCATTTTTGAGTGAATTGCCAAAAGTCAGATTTTTGCTGAAATTCTGACCCCGGGGCTCAGGGATTTTTTCAAAAAAATATTTTCCGCCGGTTAAGTTTTTGAGGGCTGATTTCTTGTCCTGTGATAAAAAGCCTTCTGTTTCGACTGCCAAACCTTTCAGGGGAGCATTTGCAACCGGTTGGCACCATTTTTGAGTGAATTGCCAAAAGTCAGATTTTTGCTCAGGGATTTTTTCAAAAAAATATTTTCCGCCGGTTACGTTTTTGAGGGCTGATTTCTTGTCCTGTGATAAAAAGCCTTCTGTTTCCATCAACAACGCTTTCAGGGGAGCATTTGCAACCGGTTGGCACCATTTTTGAGTGAATTGCCAAAAGTCAGATTTTTGCTGAAATTGTGACCCCGCGGCTTAGGGATTTTTTCAAAAAAATATTTTCTGCCGGTTAAGTTGTTGAGGGCTGATTTCTTGTCCTGTGATAAAAAGCCTTCTGTTTTGACTGCCAAACCTTTCAGGGGAGGATTTGCATCCGGTTGGCACCATTTTTGAGTGAATTGCCAAAAGTCATATTTTTGCTGAAATTCTGACCCCGGGGCTTACGGATTTTTTCAAAAAAATATTTTCCGCCAGTTAAGTTGTTGATGGCTGATTTCTTGTCCTGTGATAAAAAGCCTTCTGTTTCCATCGCCAAAGCTTTCAGGGGAGCATTTGCAACCGGTTGGCACCATTTTTGAGTGAATTGCCAAAAGTCAGATTTTTGCTGAAATTGTGACCCCGGGGCTTAGGGATTTTTTCAAAAAAATATTTTCTGCCGGTTAAGTTGTTGAAGGCTGATTTCTTGTCCTGTGATAAAAAGCCTTCTGTTTCCATCAACAATGCTTTCAGGGGAGCATTTGCAACCGGTTGGCACCATTTTTGAGTGAATTGCCAAAAGTCAGATTTTTGCTGAAATTGTGACCGGGGGCTTAGGGATTTTTTCAAAAAAATATTTTCCGCCGGTTACGTTTTTGAGGGTTGATATCTTGTTCTGTGATAAAAAGCCTTCTGTTTCGACTGCCAAACCTTTCAGGGAGCATTTGCAAGCTTCTGGCATCATTTTTGAGTGCATTGCCAAAAGTCAGATTTTTGCTGAAATTCTGACCCCGGGGCTTAGGGATTTTTTCAAAAAAATATTTTCCGCCAGTTAAGTTTTTGAGGGCTGATTTCTTGTCCTGTGATAAAAAGCCTTCTGTTTCCATCGCCAAAGCTTTCAGGGGAGCATTTGCAACCGGTTGGCACCATTTTTGAGTGAATTGCCAAAAGTCAGATTTTTGCTGAAATTGTGACCCCGCGGCTTAGGGATTTTTTCAAAAAAATATTTTCCGCCGGTTAAGTTGTTGAGGGCTGATTTCTTGTCCTGTGATAAAAAGCCTTCTGTTTTGACTGCCAAACCTTTCAGGGGAGGATTTGCAACCGGTTGGCACCATTTTTGAGTGAATTGCCAAAAGTCATATTTTTGCTGAAATTCTGACCCCGGGGCTTAGGGATTTTTTCAAAAAAATATTTTCCGCCAGTTAAGTTGTTGATGGCTGATTTCTTGTCCTGTGATAAAAAGCCTTCTGTTTCCATCGCCAAAGCTTTCAGGGGAGCATTTGCAACCGGTTGGCACCATTTTTGAGTGAATTGCCAAAAGTCAGATTTTTGCTGAAATTGTGACCCCGGGGCTTAGGGATTTTTTCAAAAAAATATTTTCTGCCGGTTAAGTTGTTGAAGGCTGATTTCTTGTCCTGTGATAAAAAGCCTTCTGTTTCCATCAACAACGCTTTCAGGGGAGCATTTGCAACCGGTTGGCACCATTTTTGAGTGAATTGCCAAAAGTCAGATTTTTGCTGAAATTGTGACCGGGGGCTTAGGAATTTTTTCAAAAAAATATTTTCCGCCGGTTAAGTTTTTGAGGGTTGATATCTTGTTCTGTGATAAAAAGCCTTCTGTTTCGACTGCCAAACCTTTCAGGAGAGCATTTGCAAGCTTCTGGCATCATTTTTGAGTGAATTGCCAAAAGTCAGATTTTTGCTGAAATTGTGACCCCGGGGCTTAGGGATTTTTTCAAAAAAATATTTTCCGCCGGTTAAGTTTTTGAGGGCTGATTTCTTGTCCTGTGATAAAAAGCCTTCTTTTTCGACTGCCAAACCTTTCAGGGGAGCATTTGCAACCGGTTGGCACCATTTTTGAGTGAATTGCCAAAAGTCAGATTTTTGCTCAGGGATTTTTTCAAAAAAATATTTTCTGCCGGTTAAGTTGTTGAAGGCTGATTTCTTGTCCTGTGATAAAAAGCCTTCCGTTTACATCGACAACGCTTTCAGGGGAGCATTTGCAAGCTTCTGGCATCATTTCTGAGTGAATTGCCAAAAGTCATATTTTTGCTGAAATTCTGACACCGGGGCTTAGGGATTTTTTCAAAAAAATATTTTCCGCCGGTTAAGTTTTTGAGGGCTGATTTCTTGTCCTGTGATAAAAAGCCTTCTGTTTCGACTGCCAAACCTTTCAGGGGAGCATTTGCAACCGGTTGGCACCATTTTTGAGTGAATTGCCAAAAGTCATATTTTTGCTGAAATTGTGACCCCGGGGCTTAGGGATTTTTTCAAAAAAATATTTTCCGCCGGTTAAGTTTTTGAGGGCTGATTTCTTATCCTGTGATAAAAAGCCTTCTGTTTCGTCTGCCAAACCTTTCAGGGGAGCATTTGCAACCGGTTGGCACCATTTTTCAGTGAATTGCCAAAAGTCAGATTTTTGCTCAGGGAATTTTTCAAAAAAATATTTTCTGCCGGTTAAGTTGTTGAAGGCTGATTTCTTGTCCTGTGATAAAAAGCCTTCCGTTTACATCGACAACGCTTTCAGGGGAGCATTTGCAAGCTTCTGACATCATTTCTGAGTGAATTGCCAAAAGTCAGATTTTTGCTGAAATTGTGACCCCGGGGCTTAGGGATTTTTTCAAAAAAATATTTTCCGCCGGTTAAGTTTTTGAGGGCTGATTTCTTGTCCTGTGATAAAAAGCCTTCTGTTTCGACTGCCAAACCTTTCAGGGGAGCATTTGCAACCGGTTGGCACCATTTTTCAGTGAATTGCCAAAAGTCAGATTTTTGCTCAGGGAATTTTTCAAAAAAATATTTTCTGCCGGTTAAGTTGTTGAAGGCTGATTTCTTGTCCTGTGATAAAAAGCCTTCCGTTTACATCGACAACGCTTTCAGGGGAGCATTTGCAAGCTTCTGACATCATTTCTGAGTGAATTGCCAAAAGTCAGATTTTTGCTGAAATTGTGACCCCGGGGCTTAGGGATTTTTTCAAAAAAATATTTTCCGCCGGTTAAGTTTTTGAGGGTTGATATCTTGTTCTGTGATAAAAAGCCTTCTGTTTCGACTGCCAAACCTTTCAGGGAGCATTTGCAAGCTTCTGGCATCATTTTTGAGTGCATTGCCAAAAGTCAGATTTTTGCTGAAATTGTGACCCCGGGGCTTAGGGATTTTTTCAAAAAAATATTTTCTGCCGGTTAAGTTGTTGAAGGCTGATTTCTTGTCCTGTGATAAAAAGCCTTCTGTTTCCATCAACAACGCTTTCAGGTGAGCATTTTCAACCGGTTGGCACCATTTTTGAGTGAATTGCCAAAAGTCAGATTTTTGCTGAAATTGTGACCCCGCGGCTTAGGGATTTTTTCAAAAAAATATTTTCCGCCGGTTAAGTTGTTGAGGGCTGATTTCTTGTCC
>NW_028148877.1:0-156659 GCF_965112155.1 Podarcis liolepis | reverse complement strand
AAAAGGAGCTGGAAGGAAAGAGGAAACTTTGCACAATCTGGAAGAGAGTGAAAGAAGGAAAGAGTGGTAAAGGAAATAAAGAAAACAAACAAAAAAAAATGAGATTAGGTGGGGGGGGGGGGAGAGGAGGAGAAGAAAAGTCAAATCCAGAGGGAAAAGAGAGAGAGAAATTGGGTGGCCTGAGCGCAGGCCAATGGCCTGCTGGTTTTATACCTACTGCTGGGAGTGACAAATCTGCCTCTGATTGGTTGAGAAGGCTGCTGGCATTGACAAACGGCCTCTGGTTGGTTGACAAGGCTGCTGGGTTTGCAAAGCTGCCTCTGGTTGGTTGACGAGGCATTCTTTGACAAACGGCCTCTGGTTGGTTGAGAAGGCTGCTGGGTTTGCAAAGCTGCCTCTGGTTGGTTGACAAGGCATTCTTTGATTGACAAGGCATCTGACCCTCCCCTTCACCTCAGAGCTCACCAATTAACCCATTAACCCACGCATAGCCAAACCCACTTGAAGAATTACTGTTAATCTCTTTTCCTCAGGGTGTCCCTATTTTCAATGGAGAAATGTTGGGGGGTATGGAGTTCTCCGACTCCCAAGCCGTCTGAAGGCAATCCTGTACAGTGAAGGGGTTTTTTTAAAACACGTCTAGGGTTTTATTATGTCTTTATACATGATGGATGCCGGCCAGAGTGGCTGGCGCAACCCAGTCAGTTGTGTGGGGTATAAAGAATAAAATTATCATTATGGAATGGGGCGTCCCTGTGTCTCTCTGTGTGTGTGTGTGTGTGTATGTGCGTGATTGTGTAATACACTTGGAGGGAAGAGCTGGCTGGAACTCTAAACAGAAGCAGCAGAACACACTGCAACATTTGGTTGCAGGTCCCATTTGTGACATACCACAGATGAAGTCCCCACTTTGAAGCATTTACCATATAGAAATCCTCCTCCTCCTTTTCGGCTGACCACTGTAAAAGCATGAGACAAAAGGAGCTGGAAGGAAAGAGGAAACTTTGCACAATCTGGAAGAGAGTGAAAGAAGGAAAGAGTGGTAAAGGAAATAAAGAAAACAAACAAAAAAAAAATGAGATTAGGTGGGGGGGGGGGGAGAGGAGGAGAAGAAAAGTCAAATCCAGAGGGAAAAGAGAGAGAGAAATTGGGTGGCCTGAGCGCAGGCCAATGGCCTGAGCGCAGGCCAATGGCCTGAGCGCAGGCCAATGGCCTGAGCGCAGGCCAATGGCCTGAGCGCAGGCCAATGGCCTGAGCGCAGGCCAATGGCCTGAGCGCAGGCCAATGGCCTGAGCGCAGGCCAATGGCCTGAGCGCAGGCCAATGGCCTGAGCGCAGGCCAATGGCCTGAGCGCAGGCCAATGGCCTGAGCGCAGGCCAATGGCCTGAGCGCAGGCCAATGGCCTGAGCGCAGGCCAATGGCCTGAGCGCAGGCCAATGGCCTGAGCGCAGGCCAATGGCCTGAGCGCAGGCCAATGGCCTGAGCGCAGGCCAATGGCCTGAGCGCAGGCCAGGCCTGCTGGTTTTATACCTACTGCTGGGAGTGACAAATCTGCCTCTGATTGGTTGAGAAGGCTGCTGGCATTGACAAACGGCCTCTGGTTGGTTGACAAGGCTGCTGGGTTTGCAAAGCTGCCTCTGGTTGGTTGACGAGGCATTCTTTGACAAACGGCCTCTGGTTGGTTGAGAAGGCTGCTGGGTTTGCAAAGCTGCCTCTGGTTGGTTGACAAGGCATTCTTTGATTGACAAGGCATCTGACCCTCCCCTTCACCTCAGAGCTCACCAATTAACCCATTAACCCACGCATAGCCAAACCCACTTGAAGAATTACTGTTAATCTCTTTTCCTCAGGGTGTCCCTATTTTCAATGGAGAAATGTTGGGGGGTATGGAGTTCTCCGACTCCCAAGCCGTCTGAAGGCAATCCTGTACAGTGAAGGGGTTTTTTTAAAACACGTCTAGGGTTTTATTATGTCTTTATACATGATGGATGCCGGCCAGAGTGGCTGGCGCAACCCAGTCAGTTGTGTGGGGTATAAAGAATAAAATTATCATTATGGAATGGGGCGTCCCTGTGTCTCTCTGTGTGTGTGTGTGTGTGTATGTGCGTGATTGTGTAATACACTTGGAGGGAAGAGCTGGCTGGAACTCTAAACAGAAGCAGCAGAACACACTGCAACATTTGGTTGCAGGTCCCATTTGTGACATACCACAGATGAAGTCCCCACTTTGAAGCATTTACCATATAGAAATCCTCCCTCCTCCTTTTCGGCTGACCACTGTAAAAGCATGAGACAAAAGGAGCTGGAAGGAAAGAGGAAACTTTGCACAATCTGGAAGAGAGTGAAAGAAGGAAAGAGTGGTAAAGGAAATAAAGAAAACAAACAAAAAAAAATGAGATTAGGTGGGGGGGGGGAGAGGAGGAGAAGAAAAGTCAAATCCAGAGGGAAAAGAGAGAGAGAAATTGGGTGGCCTGAGCGCAGGCCAATGGCCTGCTGGTTTTATACCTACTGCTGGGAGTGACAAATCTGCCTCTGATTGGTTGAGAAGGCTGCTGGCATTGACAAACGGCCTCTGGTTGGTTGACAAGGCTGCTGGGTTTGCAAAGCTGCCTCTGGTTGGTTGACGAGGCATTCTTTGACAAACGGCCTCTGGTTGGTTGAGAAGGCTGCTGGGTTTGCAAAGCTGCCTCTGGTTGGTTGACAAGGCATTCTTTGATTGACAAGGCATCTGACCCTCCCCTTCACCTCAGAGCTCACCAATTAACCCATTAACCCACGCATAGCCAAACCCACTTGAAGAATTACTGTTAATCTCTTTTCCTCAGGGTGTCCCTATTTTCAATGGAGAAATGTTGGGGGGTATGGAGTTCTCCGACTCCCAAGCCGTCTGAAGGCAATCCTGTACAGTGAAGGGGTTTTTTTAAAACACGTCTAGGGTTTTATTATGTCTTTATACATGATGGATGCCGGCCAGAGTGGCTGGCGCAACCCAGTCAGTTGTGTGGGGTATAAAGAATAAAATTATCATTATGGAATGGGGCGTCCCTGTGTCTCTCTGTGTGTGTGTGTGTGTGTATGTGCGTGATTGTGTAATACACTTGGAGGGAAGAGCTGGCTGGAACTCTAAACAGAAGCAGCAGAACACACTGCAACATTTGGTTGCAGGTCCCATTTGTGACATACCACAGATGAAGTCCCCACTTTGAAGCATTTACCATATAGAAATCCTCCTCCTCCTTTTCGGCTGACCACTGTAAAAGCATGAGACAAAAGGAGCTGGAAGGAAAGAGGAAACTTTGCACAATCTGGAAGAGAGTGAAAGAAGGAAAGAGTGGTAAAGGAAATAAAGAAAACAAACAAAAAAAAAATGAGATTAGGTGGGGGGGGGGGAGAGGAGGAGAAGAAAAGTCAAATCCAGAGGGAAAAGAGAGAGAGAAATTGGGTGGCCTGAGCGCAGGCCAATGGCCTGAGCGCAGGCCAATGGCCTGCTGGTTTTATACCTACTGCTGGGAGTGACAAATCTGCCTCTGATTGGGTGAGAAGGCTGCTGGCATTGACAAACGGCCTCTGGTTGGTTGACAAGGCTGCTGGGTTTGCAAAGCTGCCTCTGGTTGGTTGACGAGGCATTCTTTGACAAACGGCCTCTGGTTGGTTGAGAAGGCTGCTGGGTTTGCAAAGCTGCCTCTGGTTGGTTGACAAGGCATTCTTTGATTGACAAGGCATCTGACCCTCCCCTTCACCTCAGAGCTCACCAATTAACCCATTAACCCACGCATAGCCAAACCCACTTGAAGAATTACTGTTAATCTCTTTTCCTCAGGGTGTCCCTATTTTCAATGGAGAAATGTTGGGGGGTATGGAGTTCTCCGACTCCCAAGCCGTCTGAAGGCAATCCTGTACAGTGAAGGGGTTTTTTTAAAACACGTCTAGGGTTTTATTATGTCTTTATACATGATGGATGCCGGCCAGAGTGGCTGGCGCAACCCAGTCAGTTGTGTGGGGTATAAAGAATAAAATTATCATTATGGAATGGGGCGTCCCTGTGTCTCTCTGTGTGTGTGTGTGTGTGTATGTGCGTGATTGTGTAATACACTTGGAGGGAAGAGCTGGCTGGAACTCTAAACAGAAGCAGCAGAACACACTGCAACATTTGGTTGCAGGTCCCATTTGTGACATACCACAGATGAAGTCCCCACTTTGAAGCATTTACCATATAGAAATCCTCCTCCTCCTTTTCGGCTGACCACTGTAAAAGCATGAGACAAAAGGAGCTGGAAGGAAAGAGGAAACTTTGCACAATCTGGAAGAGAGTGAAAGAAGGAAAGAGTGGTAAAGGAAATAAAGAAAACAAACAAAAAAAAATGAGATTAGGTGGGGGGGGAGAGGAGGAGAAGAAAAGTCAAATCCAGAGGGAAAAGAGAGAGAGAAATTGGGTGGCCTGAGCGCAGGCCAATGGCCTGCTGGTTTTATACCTACTGCTGGGAGTGACAAATCTGCCTCTGATTGGTTGAGAAGGCTGCTGGCATTGACAAACGGCCTCTGGTTGGTTGACAAGGCTGCTGGGTTTGCAAAGCTGCCTCTGGTTGGTTGACGAGGCATTCTTTGACAAACGGCCTCTGGTTGGTTGAGAAGGCTGCTGGGTTTGCAAAGCTGCCTCTGGTTGGTTGACAAGGCATTCTTTGATTGACAAGGCATCTGACCCTCCCCTTCACCTCAGAGCTCACCAATTAACCCATTAACCCACGCATAGCCAAACCCACTTGAAGAATTACTGTTAATCTCTTTTCCTCAGGGTGTCCCTATTTTCAATGGAGAAATGTTGGGGGGTATGGAGTTCTCCGACTCCCAAGCCGTCTGAAGGCAATCCTGTACAGTGAAGGGGTTTTTTTAAAACACGTCTAGGGTTTTATTATGTCTTTATACATGATGGATGCCGGCCAGAGTGGCTGGCGCAACCCAGTCAGTTGTGTGGGGTATAAAGAATAAAATTATCATTATGGAATGGGGCGTCCCTGTGTCTCTGTGTGTGTGTGTGTGTGTGTATGTGCGTGATTGTGTAATACACTTGGAGGGAAGAGCTGGCTGGAACTCTAAACAGAAGCAGCAGAACACACTGCAACATTTGGTTGCAGGTCCCATTTGTGACATACCACAGATGAAGTCCCCACTTTGAAGCATTTACCATATAGAAATCCTCCTCCTCCTTTTCGGCTGACCACTGTAAAAGCATGAGACAAAAGGAGCTGGAAGGAAAGAGGAAACTTTGCACAATCTGGAAGAGAGTGAAAGAAGGAAAGAGTGGTAAAGGAAATAAAGAAAACAAACAAAAAAAAATGAGATTAGGTGGGGGGGGGAGAGGAGGAGAAGAAAAGTCAAATCCAGAGGGAAAAGAGAGAGAGAAATTGGGTGGCCTGAGCGCAGGCCAATGGCCTGAGCGCAGGCCAATGGCCTGAGCGCAGGCCAATGGCCTGAGCGCAGGCCAATGGCCTGAGCGCAGGCCAATGGCCTGAGCGCAGGCCAATGGCCTGAGCGCAGGCCAATGGCCTGAGCGCAGGCCAATGGCCTGAGCGCAGCCAATGGCCTGAGCGCAGGCCAATGGCCTGAGCGCAGGCCAATGGCCTGAGCGCAGGCCAATGGCCTGAGCGCAGGCCAGGCCTGCTGGTTTTATACCTACTGCTGGGAGTGACAAATCTGCCTCTGATTGGGTGAGAAGGCTGCTGGCATTGACAAACGGCCTCTGGTTGGTTGACAAGGCTGCTGGGTTTGCAAAGCTGCCTCTGGTTGGTTGACGAGGCATTCTTTGACAAACGGCCTCTGGTTGGTTGAGAAGGCTGCTGGGTTTGCAAAGCTGCCTCTGGTTGGTTGACAAGGCATTCTTTGATTGACAAGGCATCTGACCCTCCCCTTCACCTCAGAGCTCACCAATTAACCCATTAACCCACGCATAGCCAAACCCACTTGAAGAATTACTGTTAATCTCTTTTCCTCAGGGTGTCCCTATTTTCAATGGAGAAATGTTGGGGGGTATGGAGTTCTCCGACTCCCAAGCCGTCTGAAGGCAATCCTGTACAGTGAAGGGGTTTTTTTAAAACACGTCTAGGGTTTTATTATGTCTTTATACATGATGGATGCCGGCCAGAGTGGCTGGCGCAACCCAGTCAGTTGTGTGGGGTATAAAGAATAAAATTATCATTATGGAATGGGGCGTCCCTGTGTCTCTCTGTGTGTGTGTGTGTGTGTATGTGCGTGATTGTGTAATACACTTGGAGGGAAGAGCTGGCTGGAACTCTAAACAGAAGCAGCAGAACACACTGCAACATTTGGTTGCAGGTCCCATTTGTGACATACCACAGATGAAGTCCCCACTTTGAAGCATTTACCATATAGAAATCCTCCTCCTCCTTTTCGGCTGACCACTGTAAAAGCATGAGACAAAAGGAGCTGGAAGGAAAGAGGAAACTTTGCACAATCTGGAAGAGAGTGAAAGAAGGAAAGAGTGGTAAAGGAAATAAAGAAAACAAACAAAAAAAAATGAGATTAGGTGGGGGGGGGGAGAGGAGGAGAAGAAAAGTCAAATCCAGAGGGAAAAGAGAGAGAGAAATTGGGTGGCCTGAGCGCAGGCCAATGGCCTGCTGGTTTTATACCTACTGCTGGGAGTGACAAATCTGCCTCTGATTGGTTGAGAAGGCTGCTGGCATTGACAAACGGCCTCTGGTTGGTTGACAAGGCTGCTGGGTTTGCAAAGCTGCCTCTGGTTGGTTGACGAGGCATTCTTTGACAAACGGCCTCTGGTTGGTTGAGAAGGCTGCTGGGTTTGCAAAGCTGCCTCTGGTTGGTTGACAAGGCATTCTTTGATTGACAAGGCATCTGACCCTCCCCTTCACCTCAGAGCTCACCAATTAACCCATTAACCCACGCATAGCCAAACCCACTTGAAGAATTACTGTTAATCTCTTTTCCTCAGGGTGTCCCTATTTTCAATGGAGAAATGTTGGGGGGTATGGAGTTCTCCGACTCCCAAGCCGTCTGAAGGCAATCCTGTACAGTGAAGGGGTTTTTTTAAAACACGTCTAGGGTTTTATTATGTCTTTATACATGATGGATGCCGGCCAGAGTGGCTGGCGCAACCCAGTCAGTTGTGTGGGGTATAAAGAATAAAATTATCATTATGGAATGGGGCGTCCCTGTGTCTCTCTGTGTGTGTGTGTGTGTGTATGTGCGTGATTGTGTAATACACTTGGAGGGAAGAGCTGGCTGGAACTCTAAACAGAAGCAGCAGAACACACTGCAACATTTGGTTGCAGGTCCCATTTGTGACATACCACAGATGAAGTCCCCACTTTGAAGCATTTACCATATAGAAATCCTCCTCCTCCTTTTCGGCTGACCACTGTAAAAGCATGAGACAAAAGGAGCTGGAAGGAAAGAGGAAACTTTGCACAATCTGGAAGAGAGTGAAAGAAGGAAAGAGTGGTAAAGGAAATAAAGAAAACAAACAAAAAAAAAATGAGATTAGGTGGGGGGGGGGGAGAGGAGGAGAAGAAAAGTCAAATCCAGAGGGAAAAGAGAGAGAGAAATTGGGTGGCCTGAGCGCAGGCCAATGGCCTGAGCGCAGGCCAATGGCCTGCTGGTTTTATACCTACTGCTGGGAGTGACAAATCTGCCTCTGATTGGGTGAGAAGGCTGCTGGCATTGACAAACGGCCTCTGGTTGGTTGACAAGGCTGCTGGGTTTGCAAAGCTGCCTCTGGTTGGTTGAGAGGCATTCTTTGACAAACGGCCTCTGGTTGGTTGAGAAGGCTGCTGGGTTTGCAAAGCTGCCTCTGGTTGGTTGACAAGGCATTCTTTGATTGACAAGGCATCTGACCCTCCCCTTCACCTCAGAGCTCACCAATTAACCCATTAACCCACGCATAGCCAAACCCACTTGAAGAATTACTGTTAATCTCTTTTCCTCAGGGTGTCCCTATTTTCAATGGAGAAATGTTGGGGGGTATGGAGTTCTCCGACTCCCAAGCCGTCTGAAGGCAATCCTGTACAGTGAAGGGGTTTTTTTAAAACACGTCTAGGGTTTTATTATGTCTTTATACATGATGGATGCCGGCCAGAGTGGCTGGCGCAACCCAGTCAGTTGTGTGGGGTATAAAGAATAAAATTATCATTATGGAATGGGGCGTCCCTGTGTCTCTCTGTGTGTGTGTGTGTGTGTATGTGCGTGATTGTGTAATACACTTGGAGGGAAGAGCTGGCTGGAACTCTAAACAGAAGCAGCAGAACACACTGCAACATTTGGTTGCAGGTCCCATTTGTGACATACCACAGATGAAGTCCCCACTTTGAAGCATTTACCATATAGAAATCCTCCTCCTCCTTTTCGGCTGACCACTGTAAAAGCATGAGACAAAAGGAGCTGGAAGGAAAGAGGAAACTTTGCACAATCTGGAAGAGAGTGAAAGAAGGAAAGAGTGGTAAAGGAAATAAAGAAAACAAACAAAAAAAAATGAGATTAGGTGGGGGGGGGGAGAGGAGGAGAAGAAAAGTCAAATCCAGAGGGAAAAGAGAGAGAGAAATTGGGTGGCCTGAGCGCAGGCCAATGGCCTGCTGGTTTTATACCTACTGCTGGGAGTGACAAATCTGCCTCTGATTGGTTGAGAAGGCTGCTGGCATTGACAAACGGCCTCTGGTTGGTTGACAAGGCTGCTGGGTTTGCAAAGCTGCCTCTGGTTGGTTGACGAGGCATTCTTTGACAAACGGCCTCTGGTTGGTTGAGAAGGCTGCTGGGTTTGCAAAGCTGCCTCTGGTTGGTTGACAAGGCATTCTTTGATTGACAAGGCATCTGACCCTCCCCTTCACCTCAGAGCTCACCAATTAACCCATTAACCCACGCATAGCCAAACCCACTTGAAGAATTACTGTTAATCTCTTTTCCTCAGGGTGTCCCTATTTTCAATGGAGAAATGTTGGGGGGTATGGAGTTCTCCGACTCCCAAGCCGTCTGAAGGCAATCCTGTACAGTGAAGGGGTTTTTTTAAAACACGTCTAGGGTTTTATTATGTCTTTATACATGATGGATGCCGGCCAGAGTGGCTGGCGCAACCCAGTCAGTTGTGTGGGGTATAAAGAATAAAATTATCATTATGGAATGGGGCGTCCCTGTGTCTCTGTGTGTGTGTGTGTGTGTGTATGTGCGTGATTGTGTAATACACTTGGAGGGAAGAGCTGGCTGGAACTCTAAACAGAAGCAGCAGAACACACTGCAACATTTGGTTGCAGGTCCCATTTGTGACATACCACAGATGAAGTCCCCACTTTGAAGCATTTACCATATAGAAATCCTCCTCCTCCTTTTCGGCTGACCACTGTAAAAGCATGAGACAAAAGGAGCTGGAAGGAAAGAGGAAACTTTGCACAATCTGGAAGAGAGTGAAAGAAGGAAAGAGTGGTAAAGGAAATAAAGAAAACAAACAAAAAAAAATGAGATTAGGTGGGGGGGGGAGAGGAGGAGAAGAAAAGTCAAATCCAGAGGGAAAAGAGAGAGAGAAATTGGGTGGCCTGAGCGCAGGCCAATGGCCTGAGCGCAGGCCAATGGCCTGAGCGCAGGCCAATGGCCTGAGCGCAGGCCAATGGCCTGAGCGCAGGCCAATGGCCTGAGCGCAGGCCAATGGCCTGAGCGCAGGCCAATGGCCTGAGCGCAGGCCAATGGCCTGAGCGCAGGCCAATGGCCTGAGCGCAGGCCAATGGCCTGAGCGCAGGCCAATGGCCTGAGCGCAGGCCAATGGCCTGAGCGCAGGCCAATGGCCTGAGCGCAGGCCAATGGCCTGAGCGCAGGCCAATGGCCTGAGCGCAGGCCAATGGCCTGAGCGCAGGCCAGGCCTGCTGGTTTTATACCTACTGCTGGGAGTGACAAATCTGCCTCTGATTGGGTGAGAAGGCTGCTGGCATTGACAAACGGCCTCTGGTTGGTTGACAAGGCTGCTGGGTTTGCAAAGCTGCCTCTGGTTGGTTGACGAGGCATTCTTTGACAAACGGCCTCTGGTTGGTTGAGAAGGCTGCTGGGTTTGCAAAGCTGCCTCTGGTTGGTTGACAAGGCATTCTTTGATTGACAAGGCATCTGACCCTCCCCTTCACCTCAGAGCTCACCAATTAACCCATTAACCCACGCATAGCCAAACCCACTTGAAGAATTACTGTTAATCTCTTTTCCTCAGGGTGTCCCTATTTTCAATGGAGAAATGTTGGGGGGTATGGAGTTCTCCGACTCCCAAGCCGTCTGAAGGCAATCCTGTACAGTGAAGGGGTTTTTTTAAAACACGTCTAGGGTTTTATTATGTCTTTATACATGATGGATGCCGGCCAGAGTGGCTGGCGCAACCCAGTCAGTTGTGTGGGGTATAAAGAATAAAATTATCATTATGGAATGGGGCGTCCCTGTGTCTCTCTGTGTGTGTGTGTGTGTGTATGTGCGTGATTGTGTAATACACTTGGAGGGAAGAGCTGGCTGGAACTCTAAACAGAAGCAGCAGAACACACTGCAACATTTGGTTGCAGGTCCCATTTGTGACATACCACAGATGAAGTCCCCACTTTGAAGCATTTACCATATAGAAATCCTCCTCCTCCTTTTCGGCTGACCACTGTAAAAGCATGAGACAAAAGGAGCTGGAAGGAAAGAGGAAACTTTGCACAATCTGGAAGAGAGTGAAAGAAGGAAAGAGTGGTAAAGGAAATAAAGAAAACAAACAAAAAAAAATGAGATTAGGTGGGGGGGGGAGAGGAGGAGAAGAAAAGTCAAATCCAGAGGGAAAAGAGAGAGAGAAATTGGGTGGCCTGAGCGCAGGCCAATGGCCTGCTGGTTTTATACCTACTGCTGGGAGTGACAAATCTGCCTCTGATTGGTTGAGAAGGCTGCTGGCATTGACAAACGGCCTCTGGTTGGTTGACAAGGCTGCTGGGTTTGCAAAGCTGCCTCTGGTTGGTTGACGAGGCATTCTTTGACAAACGGCCTCTGGTTGGTTGAGAAGGCTGCTGGGTTTGCAAAGCTGCCTCTGGTTGGTTGACAAGGCATTCTTTGATTGACAAGGCATCTGACCCTCCCCTTCACCTCAGAGCTCACCAATTAACCCATTAACCCACGCATAGCCAAACCCACTTGAAGAATTACTGTTAATCTCTTTTCCTCAGGGTGTCCCTATTTTCAATGGAGAAATGTTGGGGGGTATGGAGTTCTCCGACTCCCAAGCCGTCTGAAGGCAATCCTGTACAGTGAAGGGGTTTTTTTAAAACACGTCTAGGGTTTTATTATGTCTTTATACATGATGGATGCCGGCCAGAGTGGCTGGCGCAACCCAGTCAGTTGTGTGGGGTATAAAGAATAAAATTATCATTATGGAATGGGGCGTCCCTGTGTCTCTGTGTGTGTGTGTGTGTGTGTATGTGCGTGATTGTGTAATACACTTGGAGGGAAGAGCTGGCTGGAACTCTAAACAGAAGCAGCAGAACACACTGCAACATTTGGTTGCAGGTCCCATTTGTGACATACCACAGATGAAGTCCCCACTTTGAAGCATTTACCATATAGAAATCCTCCTCCTCCTTTTCGGCTGACCACTGTAAAAGCATGAGACAAAAGGAGCTGGAAGGAAAGAGGAAACTTTGCACAATCTGGAAGAGAGTGAAAGAAGGAAAGAGTGGTAAAGGAAATAAAGAAAACAAACAAAAAAAAATGAGATTAGGTGGGGGGGGGAGAGGAGGAGAAGAAAAGTCAAATCCAGAGGGAAAAGAGAGAGAGAAATTGGGTGGCCTGAGCGCAGGCCAATGGCCTGAGCGCAGGCCAATGGCCTGCTGGTTTTATACCTACTGCTGGGAGTGACAAATCTGCCTCTGATTGGGTGAGAAGGCTGCTGGCATTGACAAACGGCCTCTGGTTGGTTGACAAGGCTGCTGGGTTTGCAAAGCTGCCTCTGGTTGGTTGACGAGGCATTCTTTGACAAACGGCCTCTGGTTGGTTGAGAAGGCTGCTGGGTTTGCAAAGCTGCCTCTGGTTGGTTGACAAGGCATTCTTTGATTGACAAGGCATCTGACCCTCCCCTTCACCTCAGAGCTCACCAATTAACCCATTAACCCACGCATAGCCAAACCCACTTGAAGAATTACTGTTAATCTCTTTTCCTCAGGGTGTCCCTATTTTCAATGGAGAAATGTTGGGGGGTATGGAGTTCTCCGACTCCCAAGCCGTCTGAAGGCAATCCTGTACAGTGAAGGGGTTTTTTTAAAACACGTCTAGGGTTTTATTATGTCTTTATACATGATGGATGCCGGCCAGAGTGGCTGGCGCAACCCAGTCAGTTGTGTGGGGTATAAAGAATAAAATTATCATTATGGAATGGGGCGTCCCTGTGTCTCTCTGTGTGTGTGTGTGTGTGTATGTGCGTGATTGTGTAATACACTTGGAGGGAAGAGCTGGCTGGAACTCTAAACAGAAGCAGCAGAACACACTGCAACATTTGGTTGCAGGTCCCATTTGTGACATACCACAGATGAAGTCCCCACTTTGAAGCATTTACCATATAGAAATCCTCCTCCTCCTTTTCGGCTGACCACTGTAAAAGCATGAGACAAAAGGAGCTGGAAGGAAAGAGGAAACTTTGCACAATCTGGAAGAGAGTGAAAGAAGGAAAGAGTGGTAAAGGAAATAAAGAAAACAAACAAAAAAAAATGAGATTAGGTGGGGGGGGGGAGAGGAGGAGAAGAAAAGTCAAATCCAGAGGGAAAAGAGAGAGAGAAATTGGGTGGCCTGAGTGCAGGCCAATGGCCTGAGCGCAGGCCAATGGCCTGAGCGCAGGCCAATGGCCTGAGCGCAGGCCAATGGCCTGAGCGCAGGCCAATGGCCTGAGCGCAGGCCAATGGCCTGAGCGCAGGCCAATGGCCTGAGCGCAGGCCAATGGCCTGAGCGCAGGCCAATGGCCTGAGCGCAGGCCAATGGCCTGAGCGCAGGCCAATGGCCTGAGCGCAGGCCAATGGCCTGAGCGCAGGCCAATGGCCTGAGCGCAGGCCAGGCCTGCTGGTTTTATACCTACTGCTGGGAGTGACAAATCTGCCTCTGATTGGTTGAGAAGGCTGCTGGCATTGACAAACGGCCTCTGGTTGGTTGACAAGGCTGCTGGGTTTGCAAAGCTGCCTCTGGTTGGTTGACGAGGCATTCTTTGACAAACGGCCTCTGGTTGGTTGAGAAGGCTGCTGGGTTTGCAAAGCTGCCTCTGGTTGGTTGACAAGGCATTCTTTGATTGACAAGGCATCTGACCCTCCCCTTCACCTCAGAGCTCACCAATTAACCCATTAACCCACGCATAGCCAAACCCACTTGAAGAATTACTGTTAATCTCTTTTCCTCAGGGTGTCCCTATTTTCAATGGAGAAATGTTGGGGGGTATGGAGTTCTCCGACTCCCAAGCCGTCTGAAGGCAATCCTGTACAGTGAAGGGTTTTTTTTAAAACACGTCTAGGGTTTTATTATGTCTTTATACATGATGGATGCCGGCCAGAGTGGCTGGCGCAACCCAGTCAGTTGTGTGGGGTATAAAGAATAAAATTATCATTATGGAATGGGGCGTCCCTGTGTCTCTCTGTGTGTGTGTGTGTGTGTATGTGCGTGATTGTGTAATACACTTGGAGGGAAGAGCTGGCTGGAACTCTAAACAGAAGCAGCAGAACACACTGCAACATTTGGTTGCAGGTCCCATTTGTGACATACCACAGATGAAGTCCCCACTTTGAAGCATTTACCATATAGAAATCCTCCTCCTCCTTTTCGGCTGACCACTGTAAAAGCATGAGACAAAAGGAGCTGGAAGGAAAGAGGAAACTTTGCACAATCTGGAAGAGAGTGAAAGAAGGAAAGAGTGGTAAAGGAAATAAAGAAAACAAACAAAAAAAAAATGAGATTAGGTGGGGGGGGGGAGAGGAGGAGAAGAAAAGTCAAATCCAGAGGGAAAAGAGAGAGAGAAATTGGGTGGCCTGAGCGCAGGCCAATGGCCTGCTGGTTTTATACCTACTGCTGGGAGTGACAAATCTGCCTCTGATTGGTTGAGAAGGCTGCTGGCATTGACAAACGGCCTCTGGTTGGTTGACAAGGCTGCTGGGTTTGCAAAGCTGCCTCTGGTTGGTTGACGAGGCATTCTTTGACAAACGGCCTCTGGTTGGTTGAGAAGGCTGCTGGGTTTGCAAAGCTGCCTCTGGTTGGTTGACAAGGCATTCTTTGATTGACAAGGCATCTGACCCTCCCCTTCACCTCAGAGCTCACCAATTAACCCATTAACCCACGCATAGCCAAACCCACTTGAAGAATTACTGTTAATCTCTTTTCCTCAGGGTGTCCCTATTTTCAATGGAGAAATGTTGGGGGGTATGGAGTTCTCCGACTCCCAAGCCGTCTGAAGGCAATCCTGTACAGTGAAGGGGTTTTTTTAAAACACGTCTAGGGTTTTATTATGTCTTTATACATGATGGATGCCGGCCAGAGTGGCTGGCGCAACCCAGTCAGTTGTGTGGGGTATAAAGAATAAAATTATCATTATGGAATGGGGCGTCCCTGTGTCTCTGTGTGTGTGTGTGTGTGTGTATGTGCGTGATTGTGTAATACACTTGGAGGGAAGAGCTGGCTGGAACTCTAAACAGAAGCAGCAGAACACACTGCAACATTTGGTTGCAGGTCCCATTTGTGACATACCACAGATGAAGTCCCCACTTTGAAGCATTTACCATATAGAAATCCTCCTCCTCCTTTTCGGCTGACCACTGTAAAAGCATGAGACAAAAGGAGCTGGAAGGAAAGAGGAAACTTTGCACAATCTGGAAGAGAGTGAAAGAAGGAAAGAGTGGTAAAGGAAATAAAGAAAACAAACAAAAAAAAATGAGATTAGGTGGGGGGGGGAGAGGAGGAGAAGAAAAGTCAAATCCAGAGGGAAAAGAGAGAGAGAAATTGGGTGGCCTGAGCGCAGGCCAATGGCCTGAGCGCAGGCCAATGGCCTGCTGGTTTTATACCTACTGCTGGGAGTGACAAATCTGCCTCTGATTGGTTGAGAAGGCTGCTGGCATTGACAAACGGCCTCTGGTTGGTTGACAAGGCTGCTGGGTTTGCAAAGCTGCCTCTGGTTGGTTGACGAGGCATTCTTTGACAAACGGCCTCTGGTTGGTTGAGAAGGCTGCTGGGTTTGCAAAGCTGCCTCTGGTTGGTTGACAAGGCATTCTTTGATTGACAAGGCATCTGACCCTCCCCTTCACCTCAGAGCTCACCAATTAACCCATTAACCCACGCATAGCCAAACCCACTTGAAGAATTACTGTTAATCTCTTTTCCTCAGGGTGTCCCTATTTTCAATGGAGAAATGTTGGGGGGTATGGAGTTCTCCGACTCCCAAGCCGTCTGAAGGCAATCCTGTACAGTGAAGGGGTTTTTTTAAAACACGTCTAGGGTTTTATTATGTCTTTATACATGATGGATGCCGGCCAGAGTGGCTGGCGCAACCCAGTCAGTTGTGTGGGGTATAAAGAATAAAATTATCATTATGGAATGGGGCGTCCCTGTGTCTCTCTGTGTGTGTGTGTGTGTGTATGTGCGTGATTGTGTAATACACTTGGAGGGAAGAGCTGGCTGGAACTCTAAACAGAAGCAGCAGAACACACTGCAACATTTGGTTGCAGGTCCCATTTGTGACATACCACAGATGAAGTCCCCACTTTGAAGCATTTACCATATAGAAATCCTCCTCCTCCTTTTCGGCTGACCACTGTAAAAGCATGAGACAAAAGGAGCTGGAAGGAAAGAGGAAACTTTGCACAATCTGGAAGAGAGTGAAAGAAGGAAAGAGTGGTAAAGGAAATAAAGAAAACAAACAAAAAAAAATGAGATTAGGTGGGGGGGGGAGAGGAGGAGAAGAAAAGTCAAATCCAGAGGGAAAAGAGAGAGAGAAATTGGGTGGCCTGAGCGCAGGCCAATGGCCTGCTGGTTTTATACCTACTGCTGGGAGTGACAAATCTGCCTCTGATTGGTTGAGAAGGCTGCTGGCATTGACAAACGGCCTCTGGTTGGTTGACAAGGCTGCTGGGTTTGCAAAGCTGCCTCTGGTTGGTTGACGAGGCATTCTTTGACAAACGGCCTCTGGTTGGTTGAGAAGGCTGCTGGGTTTGCAAAGCTGCCTCTGGTTGGTTGACAAGGCATTCTTTGATTGACAAGGCATCTGACCCTCCCCTTCACCTCAGAGCTCACCAATTAACCCATTAACCCACGCATAGCCAAACCCACTTGAAGAATTACTGTTAATCTCTTTTCCTCAGGGTGTCCCTATTTTCAATGGAGAAATGTTGGGGGGTATGGAGTTCTCCGACTCCCAAGCCGTCTGAAGGCAATCCTGTACAGTGAAGGGGTTTTTTTAAAACACGTCTAGGGTTTTATTATGTCTTTATACATGATGGATGCCGGCCAGAGTGGCTGGCGCAACCCAGTCAGTTGTGTGGGGTATAAAGAATAAAATTATCATTATGGAATGGGGCGTCCCTGTGTCTCTGTGTGTGTGTGTGTGTGTGTATGTGCGTGATTGTGTAATACACTTGGAGGGAAGAGCTGGCTGGAACTCTAAACAGAAGCAGCAGAACACACTGCAACATTTGGTTGCAGGTCCCATTTGTGACATACCACAGATGAAGTCCCCACTTTGAAGCATTTACCATATAGAAATCCTCCTCCTCCTTTTCGGCTGACCACTGTAAAAGCATGAGACAAAAGGAGCTGGAAGGAAAGAGGAAACTTTGCACAATCTGGAAGAGAGTGAAAGAAGGAAAGAGTGGTAAAGGAAATAAAGAAAACAAACAAAAAAAAATGAGATTAGGTGGGGGGGGGAGAGGAGGAGAAGAAAAGTCAAATCCAGAGGGAAAAGAGAGAGAGAAATTGGGTGGCCTGAGCGCAGGCCAATGGCCTGAGCGCAGGCCAATGGCCTGAGCGCAGGCCAATGGCCTGCTGGTTTTATACCTACTGCTGGGAGTGACAAATCTGCCTCTGATTGGGTGAGAAGGCTGCTGGCATTGACAAAC
The DNA here is from genome assembly GCF_965112155.1 of Podarcis liolepis. NCBI lineage: Eukaryota > Metazoa > Chordata > Lepidosauria > Squamata > Lacertidae > Podarcis > Podarcis liolepis. Next base: position 139,575 of record NW_028148877.1, on the reverse strand, counting down.
GGCCTCTGGTTGGTTGACAAGGCTGCTGGGTTTGCAAAGCTGCCTCTGGTTGGTTGACGAGGCATTCTTTGACAAACGGCCTCTGGTTGGTTGAGAAGGCTGCTGGGTTTGCAAAGCTGCCTCTGGTTGGTTGACAAGGCATTCTTTGATTGACAAGGCATCTGACCCTCCCCTTCACCTCAGAGCTCACCAATTAACCCATTAACCCACGCATAGCCAAACCCACTTGAAGAATTACTGTTAATCTCTTTTCCTCAGGGTGTCCCTATTTTCAATGGAGAAATGTTGGGGGGTATGGAGTTCTCCGACTCCCAAGCCGTCTGAAGGCAATCCTGTACAGTGAAGGGGTTTTTTTAAAACACGTCTAGGGTTTTATTATGTCTTTATACATGATGGATGCCGGCCAGAGTGGCTGGCGCAACCCAGTCAGTTGTGTGGGGTATAAAGAATAAAATTATCATTATGGAATGGGGCGTCCCTGTGTCTCTCTCTGTGTGTGTGTGTGTGTATGTGCGTGATTGTGTAATACACTTGGAGGGAAGAGCTGGCTGGAACTCTAAACAGAAGCAGCAGAACACACTGCAACATTTGGTTGCAGGTCCCATTTGTGACATACCACAGATGAAGTCCCCACTTTGAAGCATTTACCATATAGAAATCCTCCTCCTCCTTTTCGGCTGACCACTGTAAAAGCATGAGACAAAAGGAGCTGGAAGGAAAGAGGAAACTTTGCACAATCTGGAAGAGAGTGAAAGAAGGAAAGAGTGGTAAAGGAAATAAAGAAAACAAACAAAAAAAAATGAGATTAGGTGGGGGGGGGGGAGAGGAGGAGAAGAAAAGTCAAATCCAGAGGGAAAAGAGAGAGAGAAATTGGGTGGCCTGAGCGCAGGCCAATGGCCTGAGCGCAGGCCAATGGCCTGAGCGCAGGCCAATGGCCTGAGCGCAGGCCAATGGCCTGAGCGCAGGCCAATGGCCTGAGCGCAGGCCAATGGCCTGAGCGCAGGCCAATGGCCTGAGCGCAGGCCAATGGCCTGAGCGCAGGCCAATGGCCTGAGCGCAGGCCAATGGCCTGAGCGCAGGCCAATGGCCTGAGCGCAGGCCAATGGCCTGAGCGCAGGCCAATGGCCTGAGCGCAGGCCAATGGCCTGAGCGCAGGCCAGGCCTGCTGGTTTTATACCTACTGCTGGGAGTGACAAATCTGCCTCTGATTGGTTGAGAAGGCTGCTGGCATTGACAAACGGCCTCTGGTTGGTTGACAAGGCTGCTGGGTTTGCAAAGCTGCCTCTGGTTGGTTGACGAGGCATTCTTTGACAAACGGCCTCTGGTTGGTTGAGAAGGCTGCTGGGTTTGCAAAGCTGCCTCTGGTTGGTTGACAAGGCATTCTTTGATTGACAAGGCATCTGACCCTCCCCTTCACCTCAGAGCTCACCAATTAACCCATTAACCCACGCATAGCCAAACCCACTTGAAGAATTACTGTTAATCTCTTTTCCTCAGGGTGTCCCTATTTTCAATGGAGAAATGTTGGGGGGTATGGAGTTCTCCGACTCCCAAGCCGTCTGAAGGCAATCCTGTACAGTGAAGGGTTTTTTTTAAAACACGTCTAGGGTTTTATTATGTCTTTATACATGATGGATGCCGGCCAGAGTGGCTGGCGCAACCCAGTCAGTTGTGTGGGGTATAAAGAATAAAATTATCATTATGGAATGGGGCGTCCCTGTGTCTCTCTGTGTGTGTGTGTGTGTGTATGTGCGTGATTGTGTAATACACTTGGAGGGAAGAGCTGGCTGGAACTCTAAACAGAAGCAGCAGAACACACTGCAACATTTGGTTGCAGGTCCCATTTGTGACATACCACAGATGAAGTCCCCACTTTGAAGCATTTACCATATAGAAATCCTCCTCCTCCTTTTCGGCTGACCACTGTAAAAGCATGAGACAAAAGGAGCTGGAAGGAAAGAGGAAACTTTGCACAATCTGGAAGAGAGTGAAAGAAGGAAAGAGTGGTAAAGGAAATAAAGAAAACAAACAAAAAAAAAATGAGATTAGGTGGGGGGGGGGAGAGGAGGAGAAGAAAAGTCAAATCCAGAGGGAAAAGAGAGAGAGAAATTGGGTGGCCTGAGCGCAGGCCAATGGCCTGCTGGTTTTATACCTACTGCTGGGAGTGACAAATCTGCCTCTGATTGGTTGAGAAGGCTGCTGGCATTGACAAACGGCCTCTGGTTGGTTGACAAGGCTGCTGGGTTTGCAAAGCTGCCTCTGGTTGGTTGACGAGGCATTCTTTGACAAACGGCCTCTGGTTGGTTGAGAAGGCTGCTGGGTTTGCAAAGCTGCCTCTGGTTGGTTGACAAGGCATTCTTTGATTGACAAGGCATCTGACCCTCCCCTTCACCTCAGAGCTCACCAATTAACCCATTAACCCACGCATAGCCAAACCCACTTGAAGAATTACTGTTAATCTCTTTTCCTCAGGGTGTCCCTATTTTCAATGGAGAAATGTTGGGGGGTATGGAGTTCTCCGACTCCCAAGCCGTCTGAAGGCAATCCTGTACAGTGAAGGGGTTTTTTTAAAACACGTCTAGGGTTTTATTATGTCTTTATACATGATGGATGCCGGCCAGAGTGGCTGGCGCAACCCAGTCAGTTGTGTGGGGTATAAAGAATAAAATTATCATTATGGAATGGGGCGTCCCTGTGTCTCTGTGTGTGTGTGTGTGTGTGTATGTGCGTGATTGTGTAATACACTTGGAGGGAAGAGCTGGCTGGAACTCTAAACAGAAGCAGCAGAACACACTGCAACATTTGGTTGCAGGTCCCATTTGTGACATACCACAGATGAAGTCCCCACTTTGAAGCATTTACCATATAGAAATCCTCCTCCTCCTTTTCGGCTGACCACTGTAAAAGCATGAGACAAAAGGAGCTGGAAGGAAAGAGGAAACTTTGCACAATCTGGAAGAGAGTGAAAGAAGGAAAGAGTGGTAAAGGAAATAAAGAAAACAAACAAAAAAAAATGAGATTAGGTGGGGGGGGGAGAGGAGGAGAAGAAAAGTCAAATCCAGAGGGAAAAGAGAGAGAGAAATTGGGTGGCCTGAGCGCAGGCCAATGGCCTGAGCGCAGGCCAATGGCCTGCTGGTTTTATACCTACTGCTGGGAGTGACAAATCTGCCTCTGATTGGTTGAGAAGGCTGCTGGCATTGACAAACGGCCTCTGGTTGGTTGACAAGGCTGCTGGGTTTGCAAAGCTGCCTCTGGTTGGTTGACGAGGCATTCTTTGACAAACGGCCTCTGGTTGGTTGAGAAGGCTGCTGGGTTTGCAAAGCTGCCTCTGGTTGGTTGACAAGGCATTCTTTGATTGACAAGGCATCTGACCCTCCCCTTCACCTCAGAGCTCACCAATTAACCCATTAACCCACGCATAGCCAAACCCACTTGAAGAATTACTGTTAATCTCTTTTCCTCAGGGTGTCCCTATTTTCAATGGAGAAATGTTGGGGGGTATGGAGTTCTCCGACTCCCAAGCCGTCTGAAGGCAATCCTGTACAGTGAAGGGGTTTTTTTAAAACACGTCTAGGGTTTTATTATGTCTTTATACATGATGGATGCCGGCCAGAGTGGCTGGCGCAACCCAGTCAGTTGTGTGGGGTATAAAGAATAAAATTATCATTATGGAATGGGGCGTCCCTGTGTCTCTCTGTGTGTGTGTGTGTGTGTATGTGCGTGATTGTGTAATACACTTGGAGGGAAGAGCTGGCTGGAACTCTAAACAGAAGCAGCAGAACACACTGCAACATTTGGTTGCAGGTCCCATTTGTGACATACCACAGATGAAGTCCCCACTTTGAAGCATTTACCATATAGAAATCCTCCTCCTCCTTTTCGGCTGACCACTGTAAAAGCATGAGACAAAAGGAGCTGGAAGGAAAGAGGAAACTTTGCACAATCTGGAAGAGAGTGAAAGAAGGAAAGAGTGGTAAAGGAAATAAAGAAAACAAACAAAAAAAAATGAGATTAGGTGGGGGGGGGGAGAGGAGGAGAAGAAAAGTCAAATCCAGAGGGAAAAGAGAGAGAGAAATTGGGTGGCCTGAGCGCAGGCCAATGGCCTGAGCGCAGGCCAATGGCCTGAGCGCAGGCCAATGGCCTGAGCGCAGGCCAATGGCCTGAGCGCAGGCCAATGGCCTGAGCGCAGGCCAATGGCCTGAGCGCAGGCCAATGGCCTGAGCGCAGGCCAATGGCCTGAGCGCAGGCCAATGGCCTGAGCGCAGGCCAATGGCCTGAGCGCAGGCCAGGCCTGCTGGTTTTATACCTACTGCTGGGAGTGGCAAATCTGCCTCTGATTGGTTGAGAAGGCTGCTGGCATTGACAAACGGCCTCTGGTTGGTTGACAAGGCTGCTGGGTTTGCAAAGCTGCCTCTGGTTGGTTGACGAGGCATTCTTTGACAAACGGCCTCTGGTTGGTTGAGAAGGCTGCTGGGTTTGCAAAGCTGCCTCTGGTTGGTTGACAAGGCATTCTTTGATTGACAAGGCATCTGACCCTCCCCTTCACCTCAGAGCTCACCAATTAACCCATTAACCCACGCATAGCCAAACCCACTTGAAGAATTACTGTTAATCTCTTTTCCTCAGGGTGTCCCTATTTTCAATGGAGAAATGTTGGGGGGTATGGAGTTCTCCGACTCCCAAGCCGTCTGAAGGCAATCCTGTACAGTGAAGGGGTTTTTTTAAAACACGTCTAGGGTTTTATTATGTCTTTATACATGATGGATGCCGGCCAGAGTGGCTGGCGCAACCCAGTCAGTTGTGTGGGGTATAAAGAATAAAATTATCATTATGGAATGGGGCGTCCCTGTGTCTCTCTGTGTGTGTGTGTGTGTGTATGTGCGTGATTGTGTAATACACTTGGAGGGAAGAGCTGGCTGGAACTCTAAACAGAAGCAGCAGAACACACTGCAACATTTGGTTGCAGGTCCCATTTGTGACATACCACAGATGAAGTCCCCACTTTGAAGCATTTACCATATAGAAATCCTCCTCCTCCTTTTCGGCTGACCACTGTAAAAGCATGAGACAAAAGGAGCTGGAAGGAAAGAGGAAACTTTGCACAATCTGGAAGAGAGTGAAAGAAGGAAAGAGTGGTAAAGGAAATAAAGAAAACAAACAAAAAAAAATGAGATTAGGTGGGGGGGGGGAGAGGAGGAGAAGAAAAGTCAAATCCAGAGGGAAAAGAGAGAGAGAAATTGGGTGGCCTGAGCGCAGGCCAATGGCCTGCTGGTTTTATACCTACTGCTGGGAGTGGCAAATCTGCCTCTGATTGGTTGAGAAGGCTGCTGGCATTGACAAACGGCCTCTGGTTGGTTGACAAGGCTGCTGGGTTTGCAAAGCTGCCTCTGGTTGGTTGACGAGGCATTCTTTGACAAACGGCCTCTGGTTGGTTGAGAAGGCTGCTGGGTTTGCAAAGCTGCCTCTGGTTGGTTGACAAGGCATTCTTTGATTGACAAGGCATCTGACCCTCCCCTTCACCTCAGAGCTCACCAATTAACCCATTAACCCACGCATAGCCAAACCCACTTGAAGAATTACTGTTAATCTCTTTTCCTCAGGGTGTCCCTATTTTCAATGGAGAAATGTTGGGGGGTATGGAGTTCTCCGACTCCCAAGCCGTCTGAAGGCAATCCTGTACAGTGAAGGGGTTTTTTTAAAACACGTCTAGGGTTTTATTATGTCTTTATACATGATGGATGCCGGCCAGAGTGGCTGGCGCAACCCAGTCAGTTGTGTGGGGTATAAAGAATAAAATTATCATTATGGAATGGGGCGTCCCTGTGTCTCTCTGTGTGTGTGTGTGTGTGTATGTGCGTGATTGTGTAATACACTTGGAGGGAAGAGCTGGCTGGAACTCTAAACAGAAGCAGCAGAACACACTGCAACATTTGGTTGCAGGTCCCATTTGTGACATACCACAGATGAAGTCCCCACTTTGAAGCATTTACCATATAGAAATCCTCCTCCTCCTTTTCGGCTGACCACTGTAAAAGCATGAGACAAAAGGAGCTGGAAGGAAAGAGGAAACTTTGCACAATCTGGAAGAGAGTGAAAGAAGGAAAGAGTGGTAAAGGAAATAAAGAAAACAAACAAAAAAAAATGAGATTAGGTGGGGGGGGGGAGAGGAGGAGAAGAAAAGTCAAATCCAGAGGGAAAAGAGAGAGAGAAATTGGGTGGCCTGAGCGCAGGCCAATGGCCTGAGCGCAGGCCAATGGCCTGCTGGTTTTATACCTACTGCTGGGAGTGACAAATCTGCCTCTGATTGGTTGAGAAGGCTGCTGGCATTGACAAACGGCCTCTGGTTGGTTGACAAGGCTGCTGGGTTTGCAAAGCTGCCTCTGGTTGGTTGACGAGGCATTCTTTGACAAACGGCCTCTGGTTGGTTGAGAAGGCTGCTGGGTTTGCAAAGCTGCCTCTGGTTGGTTGACAAGGCATTCTTTGATTGACAAGGCATCTGACCCTCCCCTTCACCTCAGAGCTCACCAATTAACCCATTAACCCACGCATAGCCAAACCCACTTGAAGAATTACTGTTAATCTCTTTTCCTCAGGGTGTCCCTATTTTCAATGGAGAAATGTTGGGGGGTATGGAGTTCTCCGACTCCCAAGCCGTCTGAAGGCAATCCTGTACAGTGAAGGGGTTTTTTTAAAACACGTCTAGGGTTTTATTATGTCTTTATACATGATGGATGCCGGCCAGAGTGGCTGGCGCAACCCAGTCAGTTGTGTGGGGTATAAAGAATAAAATTATCATTATGGAATGGGGCGTCCCTGTGTCTCTCTGTGTGTGTGTGTGTGTGTATGTGCGTGATTGTGTAATACACTTGGAGGGAAGAGCTGGCTGGAACTCTAAACAGAAGCAGCAGAACACACTGCAACATTTGGTTGCAGGTCCCATTTGTGACATACCACAGATGAAGTCCCCACTTTGAAGCATTTACCATATAGAAATCCTCCTCCTCCTTTTCGGCTGACCACTGTAAAAGCATGAGACAAAAGGAGCTGGAAGGAAAGAGGAAACTTTGCACAATCTGGAAGAGAGTGAAAGAAGGAAAGAGTGGTAAAGGAAATAAAGAAAACAAACAAAAAAAAATGAGATTAGGTGGGGGGGGGGAGAGGAGGAGAAGAAAAGTCAAATCCAGAGGGAAAAGAGAGAGAGAAATTGGGTGGCCTGAGCGCAGGCCAATGGCCTGCTGGTTTTATACCTACTGCTGGGAGTGACAAATCTGCCTCTGATTGGTTGAGAAGGCTGCTGGCATTGACAAACGGCCTCTGGTTGGTTGACAAGGCTGCTGGGTTTGCAAAGCTGCCTCTGGTTGGTTGACGAGGCATTCTTTGACAAACGGCCTCTGGTTGGTTGAGAAGGCTGCTGGGTTTGCAAAGCTGCCTCTGGTTGGTTGACAAGGCATTCTTTGATTGACAAGGCATCTGACCCTCCCCTTCACCTCAGAGCTCACCAATTAACCCATTAACCCACGCATAGCCAAACCCACTTGAAGAATTACTGTTAATCTCTTTTCCTCAGGGTGTCCCTATTTTCAATGGAGAAATGTTGGGGGGTATGGAGTTCTCCGACTCCCAAGCCGTCTGAAGGCAATCCTGTACAGTGAAGGGGTTTTTTTAAAACACGTCTAGGGTTTTATTATGTCTTTATACATGATGGATGCCGGCCAGAGTGGCTGGCGCAACCCAGTCAGTTGTGTGGGGTATAAAGAATAAAATTATCATTATGGAATGGGGCGTCCCTGTGTCTCTCTCTGTGTGTGTGTGTGTGTATGTGCGTGATTGTGTAATACACTTGGAGGGAAGAGCTGGCTGGAACTCTAAACAGAAGCAGCAGAACACACTGCAACATTTGGTTGCAGGTCCCATTTGTGACATACCACAGATGAAGTCCCCACTTTGAAGCATTTACCATATAGAAATCCTCCTCCTCCTTTTCGGCTGACCACTGTAAAAGCATGAGACAAAAGGAGCTGGAAGGAAAGAGGAAACTTTGCACAATCTGGAAGAGAGTGAAAGAAGGAAAGAGTGGTAAAGGAAATAAAGAAAACAAACAAAAAAAAATGAGATTAGGTGGGGGGGGGGAGAGGAGGAGAAGAAAAGTCAAATCCAGAGGGAAAAGAGAGAGAGAAATTGGGTGGCCTGAGCGCAGGCCAATGGCCTGCTGGTTTTATACCTACTGCTGGGAGTGACAAATCTGCCTCTGATTGGTTGAGAAGGCTGCTGGCATTGACAAACGGCCTCTGGTTGGTTGACAAGGCTGCTGGGTTTGCAAAGCTGCCTCTGGTTGGTTGACGAGGCATTCTTTGACAAACGGCCTCTGGTTGGTTGAGAAGGCTGCTGGGTTTGCAAAGCTGCCTCTGGTTGGTTGACAAGGCATTCTTTGATTGACAAGGCATCTGACCCTCCCCTTCACCTCAGAGCTCACCAATTAACCCATTAACCCACGCATAGCCAAACCCACTTGAAGAATTACTGTTAATCTCTTTTCCTCAGGGTGTCCCTATTTTCAATGGAGAAATGTTGGGGGGTATGGAGTTCTCCGACTCCCAAGCCGTCTGAAGGCAATCCTGTACAGTGAAGGGGTTTTTTTAAAACACGTCTAGGGTTTTATTATGTCTTTATACATGATGGATGCCGGCCAGAGTGGCTGGCGCAACCCAGTCAGTTGTGTGGGGTATAAAGAATAAAATTATCATTATGGAATGGGGCGTCCCTGTGTCTCTCTGTGTGTGTGTGTGTGTGTATGTGCGTGATTGTGTAATACACTTGGAGGGAAGAGCTGGCTGGAACTCTAAACAGAAGCAGCAGAACACACTGCAACATTTGGTTGCAGGTCCCATTTGTGACATACCACAGATGAAGTCCCCACTTTGAAGCATTTACCATATAGAAATCCTCCTCCTCCTTTTCGGCTGACCACTGTAAAAGCATGAGACAAAAGGAGCTGGAAGGAAAGAGGAAACTTTGCACAATCTGGAAGAGAGTGAAAGAAGGAAAGAGTGGTAAAGGAAATAAAGAAAACAAACAAAAAAAAATGAGATTAGGTGGGGGGGGGGAGAGGAGGAGAAGAAAAGTCAAATCCAGAGGGAAAAGAGAGAGAGAAATTGGGTGGCCTGAGCGCAGGCCAATGGCCTGCTGGTTTTATACCTACTGCTGGGAGTGACAAATCTGCCTCTGATTGGTTGAGAAGGCTGCTGGCATTGACAAACGGCCTCTGGTTGGTTGACAAGGCTGCTGGGTTTGCAAAGCTGCCTCTGGTTGGTTGACGAGGCATTCTTTGACAAACGGCCTCTGGTTGGTTGAGAAGGCTGCTGGGTTTGCAAAGCTGCCTCTGGTTGGTTGACAAGGCATTCTTTGATTGACAAGGCATCTGACCCTCCCCTTCACCTCAGAGCTCACCAATTAACCCATTAACCCACGCATAGCCAAACCCACTTGAAGAATTACTGTTAATCTCTTTTCCTCAGGGTGTCCCTATTTTCAATGGAGAAATGTTGGGGGGTATGGAGTTCTCCGACTCCCAAGCCGTCTGAAGGCAATCCTGTACAGTGAAGGGGTTTTTTTAAAACACGTCTAGGGTTTTATTATGTCTTTATACATGATGGATGCCGGCCAGAGTGGCTGGCGCAACCCAGTCAGTTGTGTGGGGTATAAAGAATAAAATTATCATTATGGAATGGGGCGTCCCTGTGTCTCTGTGTGTGTGTGTGTGTGTGTATGTGCGTGATTGTGTAATACACTTGGAGGGAAGAGCTGGCTGGAACTCTAAACAGAAGCAGCAGAACACACTGCAACATTTGGTTGCAGGTCCCATTTGTGACATACCACAGATGAAGTCCCCACTTTGAAGCATTTACCATATAGAAATCCTCCTCCTCCTTTTCGGCTGACCACTGTAAAAGCATGAGACAAAAGGAGCTGGAAGGAAAGAGGAAACTTTGCACAATCTGGAAGAGAGTGAAAGAAGGAAAGAGTGGTAAAGGAAATAAAGAAAACAAACAAAAAAAAATGAGATTAGGTGGGGGGGGGGAGAGGAGGAGAAGAAAAGTCAAATCCAGAGGGAAAAGAGAGAGAGAAATTGGGTGGCCTGAGCGCAGGCCAATGGCCTGAGCGCAGGCCAATGGCCTGAGCGCAGGCCAATGGCCTGAGCGCAGGCCAATGGCCTGAGCGCAGGCCAATGGCCTGAGCGCAGGCCAATGGCCTGAGCGCAGGCCAATGGCCTGAGCGCAGGCCAATGGCCTGAGCGCAGGCCAATGGCCTGAGCGCAGGCCAATGGCCTGAGCGCAGGCCAATGGCCTGAGCGCAGGCCAATGGCCTGAGCGCAGGCCAATGGCCTGAGCGCAGGCCAGGCCTGCTGGTTTTATACCTACTGCTGGGAGTGACAAATCTGCCTCTGATTGGGTGAGAAGGCTGCTGGCATTGACAAACGGCCTCTGGTTGGTTGACAAGGCTGCTGGGTTTGCAAAGCTGCCTCTGGTTGGTTGACGAGGCATTCTTTGACAAACGGCCTCTGGTTGGTTGAGAAGGCTGCTGGGTTTGCAAAGCTGCCTCTGGTTGGTTGACAAGGCATTCTTTGATTGACAAGGCATCTGACCCTCCCCTTCACCTCAGAGCTCACCAATTAACCCATTAACCCACGCATAGCCAAACCCACTTGAAGAATTACTGTTAATCTCTTTTCCTCAGGGTGTCCCTATTTTCAATGGAGAAATGTTGGGGGGTATGGAGTTCTCCGACTCCCAAGCCGTCTGAAGGCAATCCTGTACAGTGAAGGGGTTTTTTTAAAACACGTCTAGGGTTTTATTATGTCTTTATACATGATGGATGCCGGCCAGAGTGGCTGGCGCAACCCAGTCAGTTGTGTGGGGTATAAAGAATAAAATTATCATTATGGAATGGGGCGTCCCTGTGTCTCTCTGTGTGTGTGTGTGTGTGTATGTGCGTGATTGTGTAATACACTTGGAGGGAAGAGCTGGCTGGAACTCTAAACAGAAGCAGCAGAACACACTGCAACATTTGGTTGCAGGTCCCATTTGTGACATACCACAGATGAAGTCCCCACTTTGAAGCATTTACCATATAGAAATCCTCCTCCTCCTTTTCGGCTGACCACTGTAAAAGCATGAGACAAAAGGAGCTGGAAGGAAAGAGGAAACTTTGCACAATCTGGAAGAGAGTGAAAGAAGGAAAGAGTGGTAAAGGAAATAAAGAAAACAAACAAAAAAAAATGAGATTAGGTGGGGGGGGGGAGAGGAGGAGAAGAAAAGTCAAATCCAGAGGGAAAAGAGAGAGAGAAATTGGGTGGCCTGAGCGCAGGCCAATGGCCTGCTGGTTTTATACCTACTGCTGGGAGTGACAAATCTGCCTCTGATTGGTTGAGAAGGCTGCTGGCATTGACAAACGGCCTCTGGTTGGTTGACAAGGCTGCTGGGTTTGCAAAGCTGCCTCTGGTTGGTTGACGAGGCATTCTTTGACAAACGGCCTCTGGTTGGTTGAGAAGGCTGCTGGGTTTGCAAAGCTGCCTCTGGTTGGTTGACAAGGCATTCTTTGATTGACAAGGCATCTGACCCTCCCCTTCACCTCAGAGCTCACCAATTAACCCATTAACCCACGCATAGCCAAACCCACTTGAAGAATTACTGTTAATCTCTTTTCCTCAGGGTGTCCCTATTTTCAATGGAGAAATGTTGGGGGGTATGGAGTTCTCCGACTCCCAAGCCGTCTGAAGGCAATCCTGTACAGTGAAGGGGTTTTTTTAAAACACGTCTAGGGTTTTATTATGTCTTTATACATGATGGATGCCGGCCAGAGTGGCTGGCGCAACCCAGTCAGTTGTGTGGGGTATAAAGAATAAAATTATCATTATGGAATGGGGCGTCCCTGTGTCTCTCTGTGTGTGTGTGTGTGTGTATGTGCGTGATTGTGTAATACACTTGGAGGGAAGAGCTGGCTGGAACTCTAAACAGAAGCAGCAGAACACACTGCAACATTTGGTTGCAGGTCCCATTTGTGACATACCACAGATGAAGTCCCCACTTTGAAGCATTTACCATATAGAAATCCTCCTCCTCCTTTTCGGCTGACCACTGTAAAAGCATGAGACAAAAGGAGCTGGAAGGAAAGAGGAAACTTTGCACAATCTGGAAGAGAGTGAAAGAAGGAAAGAGTGGTAAAGGAAATAAAGAAAACAAACAAAAAAAAATGAGATTAGGTGGGGGGGGGGAGAGGAGGAGAAGAAAAGTCAAATCCAGAGGGAAAAGAGAGAGAGAAATTGGGTGGCCTGAGCGCAGGCCAATGGCCTGCTGGTTTTATACCTACTGCTGGGAGTGACAAATCTGCCTCTGATTGGTTGAGAAGGCTGCTGGCATTGACAAACGGCCTCTGGTTGGTTGACAAGGCTGCTGGGTTTGCAAAGCTGCCTCTGGTTGGTTGACGAGGCATTCTTTGACAAACGGCCTCTGGTTGGTTGAGAAGGCTGCTGGGTTTGCAAAGCTGCCTCTGGTTGGTTGACAAGGCATTCTTTGATTGACAAGGCATCTGACCCTCCCCTTCACCTCAGAGCTCACCAATTAACCCATTAACCCACGCATAGCCAAACCCACTTGAAGAATTACTGTTAATCTCTTTTCCTCAGGGTGTCCCTATTTTCAATGGAGAAATGTTGGGGGGTATGGAGTTCTCCGACTCCCAAGCCGTCTGAAGGCAATCCTGTACAGTGAAGGGGTTTTTTTAAAACACGTCTAGGGTTTTATTATGTCTTTATACATGATGGATGCCGGCCAGAGTGGCTGGCGCAACCCAGTCAGTTGTGTGGGGTATAAAGAATAAAATTATCATTATGGAATGGGGCGTCCCTGTGTCTCTGTGTGTGTGTGTGTGTGTGTATGTGCGTGATTGTGTAATACACTTGGAGGGAAGAGCTGGCTGGAACTCTAAACAGAAGCAGCAGAACACACTGCAACATTTGGTTGCAGGTCCCATTTGTGACATACCACAGATGAAGTCCCCACTTTGAAGCATTTACCATATAGAAATCCTCCTCCTCCTTTTCGGCTGACCACTGTAAAAGCATGAGACAAAAGGAGCTGGAAGGAAAGAGGAAACTTTGCACAATCTGGAAGAGAGTGAAAGAAGGAAAGAGTGGTAAAGGAAATAAAGAAAACAAACAAAAAAAAATGAGATTAGGTGGGGGGGGGGAGAGGAGGAGAAGAAAAGTCAAATCCAGAGGGAAAAGAGAGAGAGAAATTGGGTGGCCTGAGCGCAGGCCAATGGCCTGAGCGCAGGCCAATGGCCTGAGCGCAGGCCAATGGCCTGAGCGCAGGCCAATGGCCTGAGCGCAGGCCAATGGCCTGAGCGCAGGCCAATGGCCTGAGCGCAGGCCAATGGCCTGAGCGCAGGCCAATGGCCTGAGCGCAGGCCAATGGCCTGAGCGCAGGCCAATGGCCTGAGCGCAGGCCAATGGCCTGAGCGCAGGCCAATGGCCTGAGCGCAGGCCAATGGCCTGAGCGCAGGCCAATGGCCTGAGCGCAGGCCAATGGCCTGAGCGCAGGCCAATGGCCTGAGCGCAGGCCAGGCCTGCTGGTTTTATACCTACTGCTGGGAGTGACAAATCTGCCTCTGATTGGGTGAGAAGGCTGCTGGCATTGACAAACGGCCTCTGGTTGGTTGACAAGGCTGCTGGGTTTGCAAAGCTGCCTCTGGTTGGTTGACGAGGCATTCTTTGACAAACGGCCTCTGGTTGGTTGAGAAGGCTGCTGGGTTTGCAAAGCTGCCTCTGGTTGGTTGACAAGGCATTCTTTGATTGACAAGGCATCTGACCCTCCCCTTCACCTCAGAGCTCACCAATTAACCCATTAACCCACGCATAGCCAAACCCACTTGAAGAATTACTGTTAATCTCTTTTCCTCAGGGTGTCCCTATTTTCAATGGAGAAATGTTGGGGGGTATGGAGTTCTCCGACTCCCAAGCCGTCTGAAGGCAATCCTGTACAGTGAAGGGGTTTTTTTAAAACACGTCTAGGGTTTTATTATGTCTTTATACATGATGGATGCCGGCCAGAGTGGCTGGCGCAACCCAGTCAGTTGTGTGGGGTATAAAGAATAAAATTATCATTATGGAATGGGGCGTCCCTGTGTCTCTCTGTGTGTGTGTGTGTGTGTATGTGCGTGATTGTGTAATACACTTGGAGGGAAGAGCTGGCTGGAACTCTAAACAGAAGCAGCAGAACACACTGCAACATTTGGTTGCAGGTCCCATTTGTGACATACCACAGATGAAGTCCCCACTTTGAAGCATTTACCATATAGAAATCCTCCTCCTCCTTTTCGGCTGACCACTGTAAAAGCATGAGACAAAAGGAGCTGGAAGGAAAGAGGAAACTTTGCACAATCTGGAAGAGAGTGAAAGAAGGAAAGAGTGGTAAAGGAAATAAAGAAAACAAACAAAAAAAAATGAGATTAGGTGGGGGGGGGGAGAGGAGGAGAAGAAAAGTCAAATCCAGAGGGAAAAGAGAGAGAGAAATTGGGTGGCCTGAGCGCAGGCCAATGGCCTGCTGGTTTTATACCTACTGCTGGGAGTGACAAATCTGCCTCTGATTGGTTGAGAAGGCTGCTGGCATTGACAAACGGCCTCTGGTTGGTTGACAAGGCTGCTGGGTTTGCAAAGCTGCCTCTGGTTGGTTGACGAGGCATTCTTTGACAAACGGCCTCTGGTTGGTTGAGAAGGCTGCTGGGTTTGCAAAGCTGCCTCTGGTTGGTTGACAAGGCATTCTTTGATTGACAAGGCATCTGACCCTCCCCTTCACCTCAGAGCTCACCAATTAACCCATTAACCCACGCATAGCCAAACCCACTTGAAGAATTACTGTTAATCTCTTTTCCTCAGGGTGTCCCTATTTTCAATGGAGAAATGTTGGGGGGTATGGAGTTCTCCGACTCCCAAGCCGTCTGAAGGCAATCCTGTACAGTGAAGGGGTTTTTTTAAAACACGTCTAGGGTTTTATTATGTCTTTATACATGATGGATGCCGGCCAGAGTGGCTGGCGCAACCCAGTCAGTTGTGTGGGGTATAAAGAATAAAATTATCATTATGGAATGGGGCGTCCCTGTGTCTCTCTGTGTGTGTGTGTGTGTGTATGTGCGTGATTGTGTAATACACTTGGAGGGAAGAGCTGGCTGGAACTCTAAACAGAAGCAGCAGAACACACTGCAACATTTGGTTGCAGGTCCCATTTGTGACATACCACAGATGAAGTCCCCACTTTGAAGCATTTACCATATAGAAATCCTCCTCCTCCTTTTCGGCTGACCACTGTAAAAGCATGAGACAAAAGGAGCTGGAAGGAAAGAGGAAACTTTGCACAATCTGGAAGAGAGTGAAAGAAGGAAAGAGTGGTAAAGGAAATAAAGAAAACAAACAAAAAAAAATGAGATTAGGTGGGGGGGGGGGAGAGGAGGAGAAGAAAAGTCAAATCCAGAGGGAAAAGAGAGAGAGAAATTGGGTGGCCTGAGCGCAGGCCAATGGCCTGAGCGCAGGCCAATGGCCTGCTGGTTTTATACCTACTGCTGGGAGTGACAAATCTGCCTCTGATTGGTTGAGAAGGCTGCTGGCATTGACAAACGGCCTCTGGTTGGTTGACAAGGCTGCTGGGTTTGCAAAGCTGCCTCTGGTTGGTTGACGAGGCATTCTTTGACAAACGGCCTCTGGTTGGTTGAGAAGGCTGCTGGGTTTGCAAAGCTGCCTCTGGTTGGTTGACAAGGCATTCTTTGATTGACAAGGCATCTGACCCTCCCCTTCACCTCAGAGCTCACCAATTAACCCAATAACCCACGCATAGCCAAACCCACTTGAAGAATTACTGTTAATCTCTTTTCCTCAGGGTGTCCCTATTTTCAATGGAGAAATGTTGGGGGGTATGGAGTTCTCCGACTCCCAAGCCGTCTGAAGGCAATCCTGTACAGTGAAGGGGTTTTTTTAAAACACGTCTAGGGTTTTATTATGTCTTTATACATGATGGATGCCGGCCAGAGTGGCTGGCGCAACCCAGTCAGTTGTGTGGGGTATAAAGAATAAAATTATCATTATGGAATGGGGCGTCCCTGTGTCTCTGTGTGTGTGTGTGTGTGTGTATGTGCGTGATTGTGTAATACACTTGGAGGGAAGAGCTGGCTGGAACTCTAAACAGAAGCAGCAGAACACACTGCAACATTTGGTTGCAGGTCCCATTTGTGACATACCACAGATGAAGTCCCCACTTTGAAGCATTTACCATATAGAAATCCTCCTCCTCCTTTTCGGCTGACCACTGTAAAAGCATGAGACAAAAGGAGCTGGAAGGAAAGAGGAAACTTTGCACAATCTGGAAGAGAGTGAAAGAAGGAAAGAGTGGTAAAGGAAATAAAGAAAACAAACAAAAAAAAATGAGATTAGGTGGGGGGGGGGGGGAGAGGAGGAGAAGAAAAGTCAAATCCAGAGGGAAAAGAGAGAGAGAAATTGGGTGGCCTGAGCGCAGGCCAATGGCCTGCTGGTTTTATACCTACTGCTGGGAGTGACAAATCTGCCTCTGATTGGTTGAGAAGGCTGCTGGCATTGACAAACGGCCTCTGGTTGGTTGACAAGGCTGCTGGGTTTGCAAAGCTGCCTCTGGTTGGTTGACGAGGCATTCTTTGACAAACGGCCTCTGGTTGGTTGAGAAGGCTGCTGGGTTTGCAAAGCTGCCTCTGGTTGGTTGACAAGGCATTCTTTGATTGACAAGGCATCTGACCCTCCCCTTCACCTCAGAGCTCACCAATTAACCCATTAACCCACGCATAGCCAAACCCACTTGAAGAATTACTGTTAATCTCTTTTCCTCAGGGTGTCCCTATTTTCAATGGAGAAATGTTGGGGGGTATGGAGTTCTCCGACTCCCAAGCCGTCTGAAGGCAATCCTGTACAGTGAAGGGGTTTTTTTAAAACACGTCTAGGGTTTTATTATGTCTTTATACATGATGGATGCCGGCCAGAGTGGCTGGCGCAACCCAGTCAGTTGTGTGGGGTATAAAGAATAAAATTATCATTATGGAATGGGGCGTCCCTGTGTCTCTCTGTGTGTGTGTGTGTGTGTATGTGCGTGATTGTGTAATACACTTGGAGGGAAGAGCTGGCTGGAACTCTAAACAGAAGCAGCAGAACACACTGCAACATTTGGTTGCAGGTCCCATTTGTGACATACCACAGATGAAGTCCCCACTTTGAAGCATTTACCATATAGAAATCCTCCTCCTCCTTTTCGGCTGACCACTGTAAAAGCATGAGACAAAAGGAGCTGGAAGGAAAGAGGAAACTTTGCACAATCTGGAAGAGAGTGAAAGAAGGAAAGAGTGGTAAAGGAAATAAAGAAAACAAACAAAAAAAAATGAGATTAGGTGGGGGGGGGAGAGGAGGAGAAGAAAAGTCAAATCCAGAGGGAAAAGAGAGAGAGAAATTGGGTGGCCTGAGCGCAGGCCAATGGCCTGAGCGCAGGCCAATGGCCTGAGCGCAGGCCAATGGCCTGAGCGCAGGCCAATGGCCTGAGCGCAGGCCAATGGCCTGAGCGCAGGCCAATGGCCTGAGCGCAGGCCAATGGCCTGAGCGCAGGCCAATGGCCTGAGCGCAGGCCAATGGCCTGAGCGCAGGCCAATGGCCTGAGCGCAGGCCAATGGCCTGAGCGCAGGCCAATGGCCTGAGCGCAGGCCAATGGCCTGAGCGCAGGCCAATGGCCTGAGCGCAGGCCAATGGCCTGAGCGCAGGCCAGGCCTGCTGGTTTTATACCTACTGCTGGGAGTGACAAATCTGCCTCTGATTGGTTGAGAAGGCTGCTGGCATTGACAAACGGCCTCTGGTTGGTTGACAAGGCTGCTGGGTTTGCAAAGCTGCCTCTGGTTGGTTGACGAGGCATTCTTTGACAAACGGCCTCTGGTTGGTTGAGAAGGCTGCTGGGTTTGCAAAGCTGCCTCTGGTTGGTTGACAAGGCATTCTTTGATTGACAAGGCATCTGACCCTCCCCTTCACCTCAGAGCTCACCAATTAACCCATTAACCCACGCATAGCCAAACCCACTTGAAGAATTACTGTTAATCTCTTTTCCTCAGGGTGTCCCTATTTTCAATGGAGAAATGTTGGGGGGTATGGAGTTCTCCGACTCCCAAGCCGTCTGAAGGCAATCCTGTACAGTGAAGGGGTTTTTTTAAAACACGTCTAGGGTTTTATTATGTCTTTATACATGATGGATGACGGCCAGAGTGGCTGGCGCAACCCAGTCAGTTGTGTGGGGTATAAAGAATAAAATTATCATTATGGAATGGGGCGTCCCTGTGTCTCTGTGTGTGTGTGTGTGTGTGTATGTGCGTGATTGTGTAATACACTTGGAGGGAAGAGCTGGCTGGAACTCTAAACAGAAGCAGCAGAACACACTGCAACATTTGGTTGCAGGTCCCATTTGTGACATACCACAGATGAAGTCCCCACTTTGAAGCATTTACCATATAGAAATCCTCCTCCTCCTTTTCGGCTGACCACTGTAAAAGCATGAGACAAAAGGAGCTGGAAGGAAAGAGGAAACTTTGCACAATCTGGAAGAGAGTGAAAGAAGGAAAGAGTGGTAAAGGAAATAAAGAAAACAAACAAAAAAAAATGAGATTAGGTGGGGGGGGGGAGAGGAGGAGAAGAAAAGTCAAATCCAGAGGGAAAAGAGAGAGAGAAATTGGGTGGCCTGAGCGCAGGCCAATGGCCTGCTGGTTTTATACCTACTGCTGGGAGTGACAAATCTGCCTCTGATTGGTTGAGAAGGCTGCTGGCATTGACAAACGGCCTCTGGTTGGTTGACAAGGCTGCTGGGTTTGCAAAGCTGCCTCTGGTTGGTTGACGAGGCATTCTTTGACAAACGGCCTCTGGTTGGTTGAGAAGGCTGCTGGGTTTGCAAAGCTGCCTCTGGTTGGTTGACAAGGCATTCTTTGATTGACAAGGCATCTGACCCTCCCCTTCACCTCAGAGCTCACCAATTAACCCATTAACCCACGCATAGCCAAACCCACTTGAAGAATTACTGTTAATCTCTTTTCCTCAGGGTGTCCCTATTTTCAATGGAGAAATGTTGGGGGGTATGGAGTTCTCCGACTCCCAAGCCGTCTGAAGGCAATCCTGTACAGTGAAGGGGTTTTTTTAAAACACGTCTAGGGTTTTATTATGTCTTTATACATGATGGATGCCGGCCAGAGTGGCTGGCGCAACCCAGTCAGTTGTGTGGGGTATAAAGAATAAAATTATCATTATGGAATGGGGCGTCCCTGTGTCTCTGTGTGTGTGTGTGTGTGTGTATGTGCGTGATTGTGTAATACACTTGGAGGGAAGAGCTGGCTGGAACTCTAAACAGAAGCAGCAGAACACACTGCAACATTTGGTTGCAGGTCCCATTTGTGACATACCACAGATGAAGTCCCCACTTTGAAGCATTTACCATATAGAAATCCTCCTCCTCCTTTTCGGCTGACCACTGTAAAAGCATGAGACAAAAGGAGCTGGAAGGAAAGAGGAAACTTTGCACAATCTGGAAGAGAGTGAAAGAAGGAAAGAGTGGTAAAGGAAATAAAGAAAACAAACAAAAAAAAATGAGATTAGGTGGGGGGGGGGAGAGGAGGAGAAGAAAAGTCAAATCCAGAGGGAAAAGAGAGAGAGAAATTGGGTGGCCTGAGCGCAGGCCAATGGCCTGCTGGTTTTATACCTACTGCTGGGAGTGACAAATCTGCCTCTGATTGGTTGAGAAGGCTGCTGGCATTGACAAACGGCCTCTGGTTGGTTGACAAGGCTGCTGGGTTTGCAAAGCTGCCTCTGGTTGGTTGACGAGGCATTCTTTGACAAACGGCCTCTGGTTGGTTGAGAAGGCTGCTGGGTTTGCAAAGCTGCCTCTGGTTGGTTGACAAGGCATTCTTTGATTGACAAGGCATCTGACCCTCCCCTTCACCTCAGAGCTCACCAATTAACCCATTAACCCACGCATAGCCAAACCCACTTGAAGAATTACTGTTAATCTCTTTTCCTCAGGGTGTCCCTATTTTCAATGGAGAAATGTTGGGGGGTATGGAGTTCTCCGACTCCCAAGCCGTCTGAAGGCAATCCTGTACAGTGAAGGGGTTTTTTTAAAACACGTCTAGGGTTTTATTATGTCTTTATACATGATGGATGCCGGCCAGAGTGGCTGGCGCAACCCAGTCAGTTGTGTGGGGTATAAAGAATAAAATTATCATTATGGAATGGGGCGTCACTGTGTCTCTCTGTGTGTGTGTGTGTGTGTATGTGCGTGATTGTGTAATACACTTGGAGGGAAGAGCTGGCTGGAACTCTAAACAGAAGCAGCAGAACACACTGCAACATTTGGTTGCAGGTCCCATTTGTGACATACCACAGATGAAGTCCCCACTTTGAAGCATTTACCATATAGAAATCCTCCTCCTCCTTTTCGGCTGACCACTGTAAAAGCATGAGACAAAAGGAGCTGGAAGGAAAGAGGAAACTTTGCACAATCTGGAAGAGAGTGAAAGAAGGAAAGAGTGGTAAAGGAAATAAAGAAAACAAACAAAAAAAAATGAGATTAGGTGGGGGGGGGGAGAGGAGGAGAAGAAAAGTCAAATCCAGAGGGAAAAGAGAGAGAGAAATTGGGTGGCCTGAGCGCAGGCCAATGGCCTGCTGGTTTTATACCTACTGCTGGGAGTGACAAATCTGCCTCTGATTGGTTGAGAAGGCTGCTGGCATTGACAAACGGCCTCTGGTTGGTTGACAAGGCTGCTGGGTTTGCAAAGCTGCCTCTGGTTGGTTGACGAGGCATTCTTTGACAAACGGCCTCTGGTTGGTTGAGAAGGCTGCTGGGTTTGCAAAGCTGCCTCTGGTTGGTTGACAAGGCATTCTTTGATTGACAAGGCATCTGACCCTCCCCTTCACCTCAGAGCTCACCAATTAACCCATTAACCCACGCATAGCCAAACCCACTTGAAGAATTACTGTTAATCTCTTTTCCTCAGGGTGTCCCTATTTTCAATGGAGAAATGTTGGGGGGTATGGAGTTCTCCGACTCCCAAGCCGTCTGAAGGCAATCCTGTACAGTGAAGGGGTTTTTTTAAAACACGTCTAGGGTTTTATTATGTCTTTATACATGATGGATGCCGGCCAGAGTGGCTGGCGCAACCCAGTCAGTTGTGTGGGGTATAAAGAATAAAATTATCATTATGGAATGGGGCGTCCCTGTGTCTCTCTGTGTGTGTGTGTGTGTGTATGTGCGTGATTGTGTAATACACTTGGAGGGAAGAGCTGGCTGGAACTCTAAACAGAAGCAGCAGAACACACTGCAACATTTGGTTGCAGGTCCCATTTGTGACATACCACAGATGAAGTCCCCACTTTGAAGCATTTACCATATAGAAATCCTCCTCCTCCTTTTCGGCTGACCACTGTAAAAGCATGAGACAAAAGGAGCTGGAAGGAAAGAGGAAACTTTGCACAATCTGGAAGAGAGTGAAAGAAGGAAAGAGTGGTAAAGGAAATAAAGAAAACAAACAAAAAAAAAATGAGATTAGGTGGGGGGGGGGAGAGGAGGAGAAGAAAAGTCAAATCCAGAGGGAAAAGAGAGAGAGAAATTGGGTGGCCTGAGCGCAGGCCAATGGCCTGAGCGCAGGCCAATGGCCTGAGCGCAGGCCAATGGCCTGAGCGCAGGCCAATGGCCTGAGCGCAGGCCAATGGCCTGAGCGCAGGCCAATGGCCTGAGCGCAGGCCAATGGCCTGAGCGCAGGCCAATGGCCTGAGCGCAGGCCAATGGCCTGAGCGCAGGCCAATGGCCTGAGCGCAGGCCAATGGCCTGAGCGCAGGCCAATGGCCTGAGCGCAGGCCAATGGCCTGAGCGCAGGCCAATGGCCTGAGCGCAGGCCAATGGCCTGAGCGCAGGCCAATGGCCTGAGCGCAGGCCAATGGCCTGAGCGCAGGCCAGGCCTGCTGGTTTTATACCTACTGCTGGGAGTGACAAATCTGCCTCTGATTGGGTGAGAAGGCTGCTGGCATTGACAAACGGCCTCTGGTTGGTTGACAAGGCTGCTGGGTTTGCAAAGCTGCCTCTGGTTGGTTGACGAGGCATTCTTTGACAAACGGCCTCTGGTTGGTTGAGAAGGCTGCTGGGTTTGCAAAGCTGCCTCTGGTTGGTTGACAAGGCATTCTTTGATTGACAAGGCATCTGACCCTCCCCTTCACCTCAGAGCTCACCAATTAACCCATTAACCCACGCATAGCCAAACCCACTTGAAGAATTACTGTTAATCTCTTTTCCTCAGGGTGTCCCTATTTTCAATGGAGAAATGTTGGGGGGTATGGAGTTCTCCGACTCCCAAGCCGTCTGAAGGCAATCCTGTACAGTGAAGGGGTTTTTTTAAAACACGTCTAGGGTTTTATTATGTCTTTATACATGATGGATGCCGGCCAGAGTGGCTGGCGCAACCCAGTCAGTTGTGTGGGGTATAAAGAATAAAATTATCATTATGGAATGGGGCGTCCCTGTGTCTCTCTGTGTGTGTGTGTGTGTGTATGTGCGTGATTGTGTAATACACTTGGAGGGAAGAGCTGGCTGGAACTCTAAACAGAAGCAGCAGAACACACTGCAACATTTGGTTGCAGGTCCCATTTGTGACATACCACAGATGAAGTCCCCACTTTGAAGCATTTACCATATAGAAATCCTCCTCCTCCTTTTCGGCTGACCACTGTAAAAGCATGAGACAAAAGGAGCTGGAAGGAAAGAGGAAACTTTGCACAATCTGGAAGAGAGTGAAAGAAGGAAAGAGTGGTAAAGGAAATAAAGAAAACAAACAAAAAAAAATGAGATTAGGTGGGGGGGGGGAGAGGAGGAGAAGAAAAGTCAAATCCAGAGGGAAAAGAGAGAGAGAAATTGGGTGGCCTGAGCGCAGGCCAATGGCCTGCTGGTTTTATACCTACTGCTGGGAGTGACAAATCTGCCTCTGATTGGGTGAGAAGGCTGCTGGCATTGACAAACGGCCTCTGGTTGGTTGACAAGGCTGCTGTGTTTGCAAAGCTGCCTCTGGTTGGTTGACGAGGCATTCTTTGACAAACGGCCTCTGGTTGGTTGAGAAGGCTGCTGGGTTTGCAAAGCTGCCTCTGGTTGGTTGACAAGGCATTCTTTGATTGACAAGGCATCTGACCCTCCCCTTCACCTCAGAGCTCACCAATTAACCCATTAACCCACGCATAGCCAAACCCACTTGAAGAATTACTGTTAATCTCTTTTCCTCAGGGTGTCCCTATTTTCAATGGAGAAATGTTGGGGGGTATGGAGTTCTCCGACTCCCAAGCCGTCTGAAGGCAATCCTGTACAGTGAAGGGGTTTTTTTAAAACACGTCTAGGGTTTTATTATGTCTTTATACATGATGGATGCCGGCCAGAGTGGCTGGCGCAACCCAGTCAGTTGTGTGGGGTATAAAGAATAAAATTATCATTATGGAATGGGGCGTCCCTGTGTCTCTCTCTGTGTGTGTGTGTGTGTGTGTATGTGCGTGATTGTGTAATACACTTGGAGGGAAGAGCTGGCTGGAACTCTAAACAGAAGCAGCAGAACACACTGCAACATTTGGTTGCAGGTCCCATTTGTGACATACCACAGATGAAGTCCCCACTTTGAAGCATTTACCATATAGAAATCCTCCTCCTCCTTTTCGGCTGACCACTGTAAAAGCATGAGACAAAAGGAGCTGGAAGGAAAGAGGAAACTTTGCACAATCTGGAAGAGAGTGAAAGAAGGAAAGAGTGGTAAAGGAAATAAAGAAAACAAACAAAAAAAATGAGATTAGGTGGGGGGGGGGGGAGAGGAGGAGAAGAAAAGTCAAATCCAGAGGGAAAAGAGAGAGAGAAATTGGGTGGCCTGAGCGCAGGCCAATGGCCTGAGCGCAGGCCAATGGCCTGAGCGCAGGCCAATGGCCTGAGCGCAGGCCAATGGCCTGAGCGCAGGCCAATGGCCTGAGCGCAGGCCAATGGCCTGAGCGCAGGCCAATGGCCTGAGCGCAGGCCAATGGCCTGAGCGCAGGCCAATGGCCTGAGCGCAGGCCAATGGCCTGAGCGCAGGCCAATGGCCTGAGCGCAGGCCAGGCCTGCTGGTTTTATACCTACTGCTGGGAGTGACAAATCTGCCTCTGATTGGGTGAGAAGGCTGCTGGCATTGACAAACGGCCTCTGGTTGGTTGACAAGGCTGCTGGGTTTGCAAAGCTGCCTCTGGTTGGTTGACGAGGCATTCTTTGACAAACGGCCTCTGGTTGGTTGAGAAGGCTGCTGGGTTTGCAAAGCTGCCTCTGGTTGGTTGACAAGGCATTCTTTGATTGACAAGGCATCTGACCCTCCCCTTCACCTCAGAGCTCACCAATTAACCCATTAACCCACGCATAGCCAAACCCACTTGAAGAATTACTGTTAATCTCTTTTCCTCAGGGTGTCCCTATTTTCAATGGAGAAATGTTGGGGGGTATGGAGTTCTCCGACTCCCAAGCCGTCTGAAGGCAATCCTGTACAGTGAAGGGGTTTTTTTAAAACACGTCTAGGGTTTTATTATGTCTTTATACATGATGGATGCCGGCCAGAGTGGCTGGCGCAACCCAGTCAGTTGTGTGGGGTATAAAGAATAAAATTATCATTATGGAATGGGGCGTCCCTGTGTCTCTCTGTGTGTGTGTGTGTGTGTATGTGCGTGATTGTGTAATACACTTGGAGGGAAGAGCTGGCTGGAACTCTAAACAGAAGCAGCAGAACACACTGCAACATTTGGTTGCAGGTCCCATTTGTGACATACCACAGATGAAGTCCCCACTTTGAAGCATTTACCATATAGAAATCCTCCTCCTCCTTTTCGGCTGACCACTGTAAAAGCATGAGACAAAAGGAGCTGGAAGGAAAGAGGAAACTTTGCACAATCTGGAAGAGAGTGAAAGAAGGAAAGAGTGGTAAAGGAAATAAAGAAAACAAACAAAAAAAAATGAGATTAGGTGGGGGGGGGGAGAGGAGGAGAAGAAAAGTCAAATCCAGAGGGAAAAGAGAGAGAGAAATTGGGTGGCCTGAGCGCAGGCCAATGGCCTGCTGGTTTTATACCTACTGCTGGGAGTGACAAATCTGCCTCTGATTGGTTGAGAAGGCTGCTGGCATTGACAAACGGCCTCTGGTTGGTTGACAAGGCTGCTGGGTTTGCAAAGCTGCCTCTGGTTGGTTGACGAGGCATTCTTTGACAAACGGCCTCTGGTTGGTTGAGAAGGCTGCTGGGTTTGCAAAGCTGCCTCTGGTTGGTTGACAAGGCATTCTTTGATTGACAAGGCATCTGACCCTCCCCTTCACCTCAGAGCTCACCAATTAACCCATTAACCCACGCATAGCCAAACCCACTTGAAGAATTACTGTTAATCTCTTTTCCTCAGGGTGTCCCTATTTTCAATGGAGAAATGTTGGGGGGTATGGAGTTCTCCGACTCCCAAGCCGTCTGAAGGCAATCCTGTACAGTGAAGGGGTTTTTTTAAAACACGTCTAGGGTTTTATTATGTCTTTATACATGATGGATGCCGGCCAGAGTGGCTGGCGCAACCCAGTCAGTTGTGTGGGGTATAAAGAATAAAATTATCATTATGGAATGGGGCGTCCCTGTGTCTCTCTGTGTGTGTGTGTGTGTGTATGTGCGTGATTGTGTAATACACTTGGAGGGAAGAGCTGGCTGGAACTCTAAACAGAAGCAGCAGAACACACTGCAACATTTGGTTGCAGGTCCCATTTGTGACATACCACAGATGAAGTCCCCACTTTGAAGCATTTACCATATAGAAATCCTCCTCCTCCTTTTCGGCTGACCACTGTAAAAGCATGAGACAAAAGGAGCTGGAAGGAAAGAGGAAACTTTGCACAATCTGGAAGAGAGTGAAAGAAGGAAAGAGTGGTAAAGGAAATAAAGAAAACAAACAAAAAAAAATGAGATTAGGTGGGGGGGGGGAGAGGAGGAGAAGAAAAGTCAAATCCAGAGGGAAAAGAGAGAGAGAAATTGGGTGGCCTGAGCGCAGGCCAATGGCCTGCTGGTTTTATACCTACTGCTGGGAGTGACAAATCTGCCTCTGATTGGTTGAGAAGGCTGCTGGCATTGACAAACGGCCTCTGGTTGGTTGACAAGGCTGCTGGGTTTGCAAAGCTGCCTCTGGTTGGTTGACGAGGCATTCTTTGACAAACGGCCTCTGGTTGGTTGAGAAGGCTGCTGGGTTTGCAAAGCTGCCTCTGGTTGGTTGACAAGGCATTCTTTGATTGACAAGGCATCTGACCCTCCCCTTCACCTCAGAGCTCACCAATTAACCCATTAACCCACGCATAGCCAAACCCACTTGAAGAATTACTGTTAATCTCTTTTCCTCAGGGTGTCCCTATTTTCAATGGAGAAATGTTGGGGGGTATGGAGTTCTCCGACTCCCAAGCCGTCTGAAGGCAATCCTGTACAGTGAAGGGGTTTTTTTAAAACACGTCTAGGGTTTTATTATGTCTTTATACATGATGGATGCCGGCCAGAGTGGCTGGCGCAACCCAGTCAGTTGTGTGGGGTATAAAGAATAAAATTATCATTATGGAATGGGGCGTCCCTGGTCTCTCTGTGTGTGTGTGTGTGTGTATGTGCGTGATTGTGTAATACACTTGGAGGGAAGAGCTGGCTGGAACTCTAAACAGAAGCAGCAGAACACACTGCAACATTTGGTTGCAGGTCCCATTTGTGACATACCACAGATGAAGTCCCCACTTTGAAGCATTTACCATATAGAAATCCTCCTCCTCCTTTTCGGCTGACCACTGTAAAAGCATGAGACAAAAGGAGCTGGAAGGAAAGAGGAAACTTTGCACAATCTGGAAGAGAGTGAAAGAAGGAAAGAGTGGTAAAGGAAATAAAGAAAACAAACAAAAAAAAATGAGATTAGGTGGGGGGGGGGGAGAGGAGGAGAAGAAAAGTCAAATCCAGAGGGAAAAGAGAGAGAGAAATTGGGTGGCCTGAGCGCAGGCCAATGGCCTGCTGGTTTTATACCTACTGCTGGGAGTGACAAATCTGCCTCTGATTGGTTGAGAAGGCTGCTGGCATTGACAAACGGCCTCTGGTTGGTTGACAAGGCTGCTGGGTTTGCAAAGCTGCCTCTGGTTGGTTGACGAGGCATTCTTTGACAAACGGCCTCTGGTTGGTTGAGAAGGCTGCTGGGTTTGCAAAGCTGCCTCTGGTTGGTTGACAAGGCATTCTTTGATTGACAAGGCATCTGACCCTCCCCTTCACCTCAGAGCTCACCAATTAACCCATTAACCCACGCATAGCCAAACCCACTTGAAGAATTACTGTTAATCTCTTTTCCTCAGGGTGTCCCTATTTTCAATGGAGAAATGTTGGGGGGTATGGAGTTCTCCGACTCCCAAGCCGTCTGAAGGCAATCCTGTACAGTGAAGGGGTTTTTTTAAAACACGTCTAGGGTTTTATTATGTCTTTATACATGATGGATGCCGGCCAGAGTGGCTGGCGCAACCCAGTCAGTTGTGTGGGGTATAAAGAATAAAATTATCATTATGGAATGGGGCGTCCCTGTGTCTCTCTCTGTGTGTGTGTGTGTGTATGTGCGTGATTGTGTAATACACTTGGAGGGAAGAGCTGGCTGGAACTCTAAACAGAAGCAGCAGAACACACTGCAACATTTGGTTGCAGGTCCCATTTGTGACATACCACAGATGAAGTCCCCACTTTGAAGCATTTACCATATAGAAATCCTCCTCCTCCTTTTCGGCTGACCACTGTAAAAGCATGAGACAAAAGGAGCTGGAAGGAAAGAGGAAACTTTGCACAATCTGGAAGAGAGTGAAAGAAGGAAAGAGTGGTAAAGGAAATAAAGAAAACAAACAAAAAAAAATGAGATTAGGTGGGGGGGGGGAGAGGAGGAGAAGAAAAGTCAAATCCAGAGGGAAAAGAGAGAGAGAAATTGGGTGGCCTGAGCGCAGGCCAATGGCCTGCTGGTTTTATACCTACTGCTGGGAGTGACAAATCTGCCTCTGATTGGTTGAGAAGGCTGCTGGCATTGACAAACGGCCTCTGGTTGGTTGACAAGGCTGCTGGGTTTGCAAAGCTGCCTCTGGTTGGTTGACGAGGCATTCTTTGACAAACGGCCTCTGGTTGGTTGAGAAGGCTGCTGGGTTTGCAAAGCTGCCTCTGGTTGGTTGACAAGGCATTCTTTGATTGACAAGGCATCTGACCCTCCCCTTCACCTCAGAGCTCACCAATTAACCCATTAACCCACGCATAGCCAAACCCACTTGAAGAATTACTGTTAATCTCTTTTCCTCAGGGTGTCCCTATTTTCAATGGAGAAATGTTGGGGGGTATGGAGTTCTCCGACTCCCAAGCCGTCTGAAGGCAATCCTGTACAGTGAAGGGGTTTTTTTAAAACACGTCTAGGGTTTTATTATGTCTTTATACATGATGGATGCCGGCCAGAGTGGCTGGCGCAACCCAGTCAGTTGTGTGGGGTATAAAGAATAAAATTATCATTATGGAATGGGGCGTCCCTGTGTCTCTCTGTGTGTGTGTGTGTGTGTATGTGCGTGATTGTGTAATACACTTGGAGGGAAGAGCTGGCTGGAACTCTAAACAGAAGCAGCAGAACACACTGCAACATTTGGTTGCAGGTCCCATTTGTGACATACCACAGATGAAGTCCCCACTTTGAAGCATTTACCATATAGAAATCCTCCTCCTCCTTTTCGGCTGACCACTGTAAAAGCATGAGACAAAAGGAGCTGGAAGGAAAGAGGAAACTTTGCACAATCTGGAAGAGAGTGAAAGAAGGAAAGAGTGGTAAAGGAAATAAAGAAAACAAACAAAAAAAAATGAGATTAGGTGGGGGGGGGGAGAGGAGGAGAAGAAAAGTCAAATCCAGAGGGAAAAGAGAGAGAGAAATTGGGTGGCCTGAGCGCAGGCCAATGGCCTGCTGGTTTTATACCTACTGCTGGGAGTGACAAATCTGCCTCTGATTGGTTGAGAAGGCTGCTGGCATTGACAAACGGCCTCTGGTTGGTTGACAAGGCTGCTGGGTTTGCAAAGCTGCCTCTGGTTGGTTGACGAGGCATTCTTTGACAAACGGCCTCTGGTTGGTTGAGAAGGCTGCTGGGTTTGCAAAGCTGCCTCTGGTTGGTTGACAAGGCATTCTTTGATTGACAAGGCATCTGACCCTCCCCTTCACCTCAGAGCTCACCAATTAACCCATTAACCCACGCATAGCCAAACCCACTTGAAGAATTACTGTTAATCTCTTTTCCTCAGGGTGTCCCTATTTTCAATGGAGAAATGTTGGGGGGTATGGAGTTCTCCGACTCCCAAGCCGTCTGAAGGCAATCCTGTACAGTGAAGGGGTTTTTTTAAAACACGTCTAGGGTTTTATTATGTCTTTATACATGATGGATGCCGGCCAGAGTGGCTGGCGCAACCCAGTCAGTTGTGTGGGGTATAAAGAATAAAATTATCATTATGGAATGGGGCGTCCCTGTGTCTCTCTGTGTGTGTGTGTGTGTGTATGTGCGTGATTGTGTAATACACTTGGAGGGAAGAGCTGGCTGGAACTCTAAACAGAAGCAGCAGAACACACTGCAACATTTGGTTGCAGGTCCCATTTGTGACATACCACAGATGAAGTCCCCACTTTGAAGCATTTACCATATAGAAATCCTCCTCCTCCTTTTCGGCTGACCACTGTAAAAGCATGAGACAAAAGGAGCTGGAAGGAAAGAGGAAACTTTGCACAATCTGGAAGAGAGTGAAAGAAGGAAAGAGTGGTAAAGGAAATAAAGAAAACAAACAAAAAAAAATGAGATTAGGTGGGGGGGGGGGAGAGGAGGAGAAGAAAAGTCAAATCCAGAGGGAAAAGAGAGAGAGAAATTGGGTGGCCTGAGCGCAGGCCAGGCCTGCTGGTTTTATACCTACTGCTGGGAGTGACAAATCTGCCTCTGATTGGTTGAGAAGGCTGCTGGCATTGACAAACGGCCTCTGGTTGGTTGACAAGGCTGCTGGGTTTGCAAAGCTGCCTCTGGTTGGTTGACGAGGCATTCTTTGACAAACGGCCTCTGGTTGGTTGAGAAGGCTGCTGGGTTTGCAAAGCTGCCTCTGGTTGGTTGACAAGGCATTCTTTGATTGACAAGGCATCTGACCCTCCCCTTCACCTCAGAGCTCACCAATTAACCCATTAACCCACGCATAGCCAAACCCACTTGAAGAATTACTGTTAATCTCTTTTCCTCAGGGTGTCCCTATTTTCAATGGAGAAATGTTGGGGGGTATGGAGTTCTCCGACTCCCAAGCCGTCTGAAGGCAATCCTGTACAGTGAAGGGGTTTTTTTAAAACACGTCTAGGGTTTTATTATGTCTTTATACATGATGGATGCCGGCCAGAGTGGCTGGCGCAACCCAGTCAGTTGTGTGGGGTATAAAGAATAAAATTATCATTATGGAATGGGGCGTCCCTGTGTCTCTGTGTGTGTGTGTGTGTGTGTGTGTATGTGCGTGATTGTGTAATACACTTGGAGGGAAGAGCTGGCTGGAACTCTAAACAGAAGCAGCAGAACACACTGCAACATTTGGTTGCAGGTCCCATTTGTGACATACCACAGATGAAGTCCCCACTTTGAAGCATTTACCATATAGAAATCCTCCTCCTCCTTTTCGGCTGACCACTGTAAAAGCATGAGACAAAAGGAGCTGGAAGGAAAGAGGAAACTTTGCACAATCTGGAAGAGAGTGAAAGAAGGAAAGAGTGGTAAAGGAAATAAAGAAAACAAACAAAAAAAAATGAGATTAGGTGGGGGGGGGGGAGAGGAGGAGAAGAAAAGTCAAATCCAGAGGGAAAAGAGAGAGAGAAATTGGGTGGCCTGAGCGCAGGCCAATGGCCTGCTGGTTTTATACCTACTGCTGGGAGTGACAAATCTGCCTCTGATTGGTTGAGAAGGCTGCTGGCATTGACAAACGGCCTCTGGTTGGTTGACAAGGCTGCTGGGTTTGCAAAGCTGCCTCTGGTTGGTTGACGAGGCATTCTTTGACAAACGGCCTCTGGTTGGTTGAGAAGGCTGCTGGGTTTGCAAAGCTGCCTCTGGTTGGTTGACAAGGCATTCTTTGATTGACAAGGCATCTGACCCTCCCCTTCACCTCAGAGCTCACCAATTAACCCATTAACCCACGCATAGCCAAACCCACTTGAAGAATTACTGTTAATCTCTTTTCCTCAGGGTGTCCCTATTTTCAATGGAGAAATGTTGGGGGGTATGGAGTTCTCCGACTCCCAAGCCGTCTGAAGGCAATCCTGTACAGTGAAGGGGTTTTTTTAAAACACGTCTAGGGTTTTATTATGTCTTTATACATGATGGATGCCGGCCAGAGTGGCTGGCGCAACCCAGTCAGTTGTGTGGGGTATAAAGAATAAAATTATCATTATGGAATGGGGCGTCCCTGTGTCTCTCTGTGTGTGTGTGTGTGTGTATGTGCGTGATTGTGTAATACACTTGGAGGGAAGAGCTGGCTGGAACTCTAAACAGAAGCAGCAGAACACACTGCAACATTTGGTTGCAGGTCCCATTTGTGACATACCACAGATGAAGTCCCCACTTTGAAGCATTTACCATATAGAAATCCTCCTCCTCCTTTTCGGCTGACCACTGTAAAAGCATGAGACAAAAGGAGCTGGAAGGAAAGAGGAAACTTTGCACAATCTGGAAGAGAGTGAAAGAAGGAAAGAGTGGTAAAGGAAATAAAGAAAACAAACAAAAAAAAATGAGATTAGGTGGGGGGGGGGAGAGGAGGAGAAGAAAAGTCAAATCCAGAGGGGAAAGAGAGAGAGAAATTGGGTGGCCTGAGCGCAGGCCAATGGCCTGAGCGCAGGCCAATGGCCTGAGCGCAGGCCAATGGCCTGAGCGCAGGCCAATGGCCTGAGCGCAGGCCAATGGCCTGAGCGCAGGCCAATGGCCTGAGCGCAGGCCAATGGCCTGAGCGCAGGCCAATGGCCTGAGCGCAGGCCAATGGCCTGAGCGCAGGCCAATGGCCTGAGCGCAGGCCAATGGCCTGAGCGCAGGCCAATGGCCTGAGCGCAGGCCAATGGCCTGAGCGCAGGCCAATGGCCTGAGCGCAGGCCAATGGCCTGAGCGCAGGCCAATGGCCTGAGCGCAGGCCAATGGCCTGAGCGCAGGCCAATGGCCTGAGCGCAGGCCAATGGCCTGAGCGCAGGCCAATGGCCTGAGCGCAGGCCAATGGCCTGAGCGCAGGCCAGGCCTGCTGGTTTTATACCTACTGCTGGGAGTGACAAATCTGCCTCTGATTGGTTGAGAAGGCTGCTGGCATTGACAAACGGCCTCTGGTTGGTTGACAAGGCTGCTGGGTTTGCAAAGCTGCCTCTGGTTGGTTGACGAGGCATTCTTTGACAAACGGCCTCTGGTTGGTTGAGAAGGCTGCTGGGTTTGCAAAGCTGCCTCTGGTTGGTTGACAAGGCATTCTTTGATTGACAAGGCATCTGACCCTCCCCTTCACCTCAGAGCTCACCAATTAACCCATTAACCCACGCATAGCCAAACCCACTTGAAGAATTACTGTTAATCTCTTTTCCTCAGGGTGTCCCTATTTTCAATGGAGAAATGTTGGGGGGTATGGAGTTCTCCGACTCCCAAGCCGTCTGAAGGCAATCCTGTACAGTGAAGGGGTTTTTTTAAAACACGTCTAGGGTTTTATTATGTCTTTATACATGATGGATGCCGGCCAGAGTGGCTGGCGCAACCCAGTCAGTTGTGTGGGGTATAAAGAATAAAATTATCATTATGGAATGGGGCGTCCCTGTGTCTCTCTGTGTGTGTGTGTGTGTGTGTGTATGTGCGTGATTGTGTAATACACTTGGAGGGAAGAGCTGGCTGGAACTCTAAACAGAAGCAGCAGAACACACTGCAACATTTGGTTGCAGGTCCCATTTGTGACATACCACAGATGAAGTCCCCACTTTGAAGCATTTACCATATAGAAATCCTCCTCCTCCTTTTCGGCTGACCACTGTAAAAGCATGAGACAAAAGGAGCTGGAAGGAAAGAGGAAACTTTGCACAATCTGGAAGAGAGTGAAAGAAGGAAAGAGTGGTAAAGGAAATAAAGAAAACAAACAAAAAAAAAAATGAGATTAGGTGGGGGGGGGGGGAGAGGAGGAGAAGAAAAGTCAAATCCAGAGGGAAAAGAGAGAGAGAAATTGGGTGGCCTGAGCGCAGGCCAATGGCCTGCGCTAGCGCAGGCCAATGGCCTGAGCGCAGGCCAATGGCCTGCGCGAGCGCAGGCCAATGGCCTGAGCGCAGGCCAATGGCCTGCGCGAGCGCAGGCCAATGGCCTGCGCGAGCGCAGGCCAATGGCCTGAGCGCAGGCCAATGGCCTGCGCGAGCGCAGGCCAATGGCCTGAGCGCAGGCCAATGGCCTGAGCGCAGGCCAATGGCCTGAGCGCAGGCCAATGGCCTGAGCGCAGGCCAATGGCCTGAGCGCAGGCCAATGGCCTGAGCGCAGGCCAATGGCCTGAGCGCAGGCCAATGGCCTGAGCGCAGGCCAATGGCCTGAGCGCAGGCCAATGGCCTGAGCGCAGGCCAATGGCCTGAGCGCAGGCCAATGGCCTGAGCGCAGGCCAATGGCCTGAGCGCAGGCCAATGGCCTGAGCGCAGGCCAGGCCTGCTGGTTTTATACCTACTGCTGGGAGTGACAAATCTGCCTCTGATTGGTTGAGAAGGCTGCTGGCATTGACAAACGGCCTCTGGTTGGTTGACAAGGCTGCTGGGTTTGCAAAGCTGCCTCTGGTTGGTTGACGAGGCATTCTTTGACAAACGGCCTCTGGTTGGTTGAGAAGGCTGCTGGGTTTGCAAAGCTGCCTCTGGTTGGTTGACAAGGCATTCTTTGATTGACAAGGCATCTGACCCTCCCCTTCACCTCAGAGCTCACCAATTAACCCATTAACCCACGCATAGCCAAACCCACTTGAAGAATTACTGTTAATCTCTTTTCCTCAGGGTGTCCCTATTTTCAATGGAGAAATGTTGGGGGGTATGGAGTTCTCCGACTCCCAAGCCGTCTGAAGGCAATCCTGTACAGTGAAGGGGTTTTTTTAAAACACGTCTAGGGTTTTATTATGTCTTTATACATGATGGATGCCGGCCAGAGTGGCTGGCGCAACCCAGTCAGTTGTGTGGGGTATAAAGAATAAAATTATCATTATGGAATGGGGCGTCCCTGTGTCTCTCTGTGTGTGTGTGTGTGTGTATGTGCGTGATTGTGTAATACACTTGGAGGGAAGAGCTGGCTGGAACTCTAAACAGAAGCAGCAGAACACACTGCAACATTTGGTTGCAGGTCCCATTTGTGACATACCACAGATGAAGTCCCCACTTTGAAGCATTTACCATATAGAAATCCTCCTCCTCCTTTTCGGCTGACCACTGTAAAAGCATGAGACAAAAGGAGCTGGAAGGAAAGAGGAAACTTTGCACAATCTGGAAGAGAGTGAAAGAAGGAAAGAGTGGTAAAGGAAATAAAGAAAACAAACAAAAAAAAATGAGATTAGGTGGGGGGGGGGAGAGGAGGAGAAGAAAAGTCAAATCCAGAGGGAAAAGAGAGAGAGAAATTGGGTGGCCTGAGCGCAGGCCAATGGCCTGCTGGTTTTATACCTACTGCTGGGAGTGACAAATCTGCCTCTGATTGGTTGAGAAGGCTGCTGGCATTGACAAACGGCCTCTGGTTGGTTGACAAGGCTGCTGGGTTTGCAAAGCTGCCTCTGGTTGGTTGACGAGGCATTCTTTGACAAACGGCCTCTGGTTGGTTGAGAAGGCTGCTGGGTTTGCAAAGCTGCCTCTGGTTGGTTGACAAGGCATTCTTTGATTGACAAGGCATCTGACCCTCCCCTTCACCTCAGAGCTCACCAATTAACCCATTAACCCACGCATAGCCAAACCCACTTGAAGAATTACTGTTAATCTCTTTTCCTCAGGGTGTCCCTATTTTCAATGGAGAAATGTTGGGGGGTATGGAGTTCTCCGACTCCCAAGCCGTCTGAAGGCAATCCTGTACAGTGAAGGGGTTTTTTTAAAACACGTCTAGGGTTTTATTATGTCTTTATACATGATGGATGCCGGCCAGAGTGGCTGGCGCAACCCAGTCAGTTGTGTGGGGTATAAAGAATAAAATTATCATTATGGAATGGGGCGTCCCTGTGTCTCTCTGTGTGTGTGTGTGTGTGTATGTGCGTGATTGTGTAATACACTTGGAGGGAAGAGCTGGCTGGAACTCTAAACAGAAGCAGCAGAACACACTGCAACATTTGGTTGCAGGTCCCATTTGTGACATACCACAGATGAAGTCCCCACTTTGAAGCATTTACCATATAGAAATCCTCCTCCTCCTTTTCGGCTGACCACTGTAAAAGCATGAGACAAAAGGAGCTGGAAGGAAAGAGGAAACTTTGCACAATCTGGAAGAGAGTGAAAGAAGGAAAGAGTGGTAAAGGAAATAAAGAAAACAAACAAAAAAAAATGAGATTAGGTGGGGGGGGGGGAGAGGAGGAGAAGAAAAGTCAAATCCAGAGGGAAAAGAGAGAGAGAAATTGGGTGGCCTGAGCGCAGGCCAATGGCCTGAGCGCAGGCCAATGGCCTGAGCGCAGGCCAATGGCCTGAGCGCAGGCCAATGGCCTGAGCGCAGGCCAATGGCCTGAGCGCAGGCCAATGGCCTGAGCGCAGGCCAATGGCCTGAGCGCAGGCCAATGGCCTGAGCGCAGGCCAATGGCCTGAGCGCAGGCCAATGGCCTGAGCGCAGGCCAATGGCCTGAGCGCAGGCCAATGGCCTGAGCGCAGGCCAATGGCCTGAGCGCAGGCCAGGCCTGCTGGTTTTATACCTACTGCTGGGAGTGACAAATCTGCCTCTGATTGGTTGAGAAGGCTGCTGGCATTGACAAACGGCCTCTGGTTGGTTGACAAGGCTGCTGGGTTTGCAAAGCTGCCTCTGGTTGGTTGACGAGGCATTCTTTGACAAACGGCCTCTGGTTGGTTGAGAAGGCTGCTGGGTTTGCAAAGCTGCCTCTGGTTGGTTGACAAGGCATTCTTTGATTGACAAGGCATCTGACCCTCCCCTTCACCTCAGAGCTCACCAATTAACCCATTAACCCACGCATAGCCAAACCCACTTGAAGAATTACTGTTAATCTCTTTTCCTCAGGGTGTCCCTATTTTCAATGGAGAAATGTTGGGGGGTATGGAGTTCTCCGACTCCCAAGCCGTCTGAAGGCAATCCTGTACAGTGAAGGGGTTTTTTTAAAACACGTCTAGGGTTTTATTATGTCTTTATACATGATGGATGCCGGCCAGAGTGGCTGGCGCAACCCAGTCAGTTGTGTGGGGTATAAAGAATAAAATTATCATTATGGAATGGGGCGTCCCTGTGTCTCTGTGTGTGTGTGTGTGTGTGTATGTGCGTGATTGTGTAATACACTTGGAGGGAAGAGCTGGCTGGAACTCTAAACAGAAGCAGCAGAACACACTGCAACATTTGGTTGCAGGTCCCATTTGTGACATACCACAGATGAAGTCCCCACTTTGAAGCATTTACCATATAGAAATCCTCCTCCTCCTTTTCGGCTGACCACTGTAAAAGCATGAGACAAAAGGAGCTGGAAGGAAAGAGGAAACTTTGCACAATCTGGAAGAGAGTGAAAGAAGGAAAGAGTGGTAAAGGAAATAAAGAAAACAAACAAAAAAAAATGAGATTAGGTGGGGGGGGGGGGAGAGGAGGAGAAGAAAAGTCAAATCCAGAGGGAAAAGAGAGAGAGAAATTGGGTGGCCTGAGCGCAGGCCAATGGCCTGCTGGTTTTATACCTACTGCTGGGAGTGACAAATCTGCCTCTGATTGGTTGAGAAGGCTGCTGGCATTGACAAACGGCCTCTGGTTGGTTGACAAGGCTGCTGGGTTTGCAAAGCTGCCTCTGGTTGGTTGACGAGGCATTCTTTGACAAACGGCCTCTGGTTGGTTGAGAAGGCTGCTGGGTTTGCAAAGCTGCCTCTGGTTGGTTGACAAGGCATTCTTTGATTGACAAGGCATCTGACCCTCCCCTTCACCTCAGAGCTCACCAATTAACCCATTAACCCACGCATAGCCAAACCCACTTGAAGAATTACTGTTAATCTCTTTTCCTCAGGGTGTCCCTATTTTCAATGGAGAAATGTTGGGGGGTATGGAGTTCTCCGACTCCCAAGCCGTCTGAAGGCAATCCTGTACAGTGAAGGGGTTTTTTTAAAACACGTCTAGGGTTTTATTATGTCTTTATACATGATGGATGCCGGCCAGAGTGGCTGGCGCAACCCAGTCAGTTGTGTGGGGTATAAAGAATAAAATTATCATTATGGAATGGGGCGTCCCTGTGTCTCTCTGTGTGTGTGTGTGTGTGTATGTGCGTGATTGTGTAATACACTTGGAGGGAAGAGCTGGCTGGAACTCTAAACAGAAGCAGCAGAACACACTGCAACATTTGGTTGCAGGTCCCATTTGTGACTACCACAGATGAAGTCCCCACTTTGAAGCATTTACCATATAGAAATCCTCCTCCTCCTTTTCGGCTGACCACTGTAAAAGCATGAGACAAAAGGAGCTGGAAGGAAAGAGGAAACTTTGCACAATCTGGAAGAGAGTGAAAGAAGGAAAGAGTGGTAAAGGAAATAAAGAAAACAAACAAAAAAAAATGAGATTAGGTGGGGGGGGGGAGAGGAGGAGAAGAAAAGTCAAATCCAGAGGGAAAAGAGAGAGAGAAATTGGGTGGCCTGAGCGCAGGCCAATGGCCTGAGCGCAGGCCAATGGCCTGAGCGCAGGCCAATGGCCTGAGCGCAGGCCAATGGCCTGAGCGCAGGCCAATGGCCTGAGCGCAGGCCAATGGCCTGAGCGCAGGCCAATGGCCTGAGCGCAGGCCAATGGCCTGAGCGCAGGCCAATGGCCTGAGCGCAGGCCAATGGCCTGAGCGCAGGCCAATGGCCTGAGCGCAGGCCAGGCCTGCTGGTTTTATACCTACTGCTGGGAGTGACAAATCTGCCTCTGATTGGTTGAGAAGGCTGCTGGCATTGACAAACGGCCTCTGGTTGGTTGACAAGGCTGCTGGGTTTGCAAAGCTGCCTCTGGTTGGTTGACGAGGCATTCTTTGACAAACGGCCTCTGGTTGGTTGAGAAGGCTGCTGGGTTTGCAAAGCTGCCTCTGGTTGGTTGACAAGGCATTCTTTGATTGACAAGGCATCTGACCCTCCCCTTCACCTCAGAGCTCACCAATTAACCCATTAACCCACGCATAGCCAAACCCACTTGAAGAATTACTGTTAATCTCTTTTCCTCAGGGTGTCCCTATTTTCAATGGAGAAATGTTGGGGGGTATGGAGTTCTCCGACTCCCAAGCCGTCTGAAGGCAATCCTGTACAGTGAAGGGGTTTTTTTAAAACACGTCTAGGGTTTTATTATGTCTTTATACATGATGGATGCCGGCCAGAGTGGCTGGCGCAACCCAGTCAGTTGTGTGGGGTATAAAGAATAAAATTATCATTATGGAATGGGGCGTCCCTGTGTCTCTCTGTGTGTGTGTGTGTGTGTGTGTATGTGCGTGATTGTGTAATACACTTGGAGGGAAGAGCTGGCTGGAACTCTAAACAGAAGCAGCAGAACACACTGCAACATTTGGTTGCAGGTCCCATTTGTGACATACCACAGATGAAGTCCCCACTTTGAAGCATTTACCATATAGAAATCCTCCTCCTCCTTTTCGGCTGACCACTGTAAAAGCATGAGACAAAAGGAGCTGGAAGGAAAGAGGAAACTTTGCACAATCTGGAAGAGAGTGAAAGAAGGAAAGAGTGGTAAAGGAAATAAAGAAAACAAACAAAAAAAAATGAGATTAGGTGGGGGGGGGGAGAGGAGGAGAAGAAAAGTCAAATCCAGAGGGAAAAGAGAGAGAGAAATTGGGTGGCCTGAGCGCAGGCCAATGGCCTGCTGGTTTTATACCTACTGCTGGGAGTGACAAATCTGCCTCTGATTGGTTGAGAAGGCTGCTGGCATTGACAAACGGCCTCTGGTTGGTTGACAAGGCTGCTGGGTTTGCAAAGCTGCCTCTGGTTGGTTGACGAGGCATTCTTTGACAAACGGCCTCTGGTTGGTTGAGAAGGCTGCTGGGTTTGCAAAGCTGCCTCTGGTTGGTTGACAAGGCATTCTTTGATTGACAAGGCATCTGACCCTCCCCTTCACCTCAGAGCTCACCAATTAACCCATTAACCCACGCATAGCCAAACCCACTTGAAGAATTACTGTTAATCTCTTTTCCTCAGGGTGTCCCTATTTTCAATGGAGAAATGTTGGGGGGTATGGAGTTCTCCGACTCCCAAGCCGTCTGAAGGCAATCCTGTACAGTGAAGGGGTTTTTTTAAAACACGTCTAGGGTTTTATTATGTCTTTATACATGATGGATGCCGGCCAGAGTGGCTGGCGCAACCCAGTCAGTTGTGTGGGGTATAAAGAATAAAATTATCATTATGGAATGGGGCGTCCCTGTGTCTCTCTGTGTGTGTGTGTGTGTGTATGTGCGTGATTGTGTAATACACTTGGAGGGAAGAGCTGGCTGGAACTCTAAACAGAAGCAGCAGAACACACTGCAACATTTGGTTGCAGGTCCCATTTGTGACATACCACAGATGAAGTCCCCACTTTGAAGCATTTACCATATAGAAATCCTCCTCCTCCTTTTCGGCTGACCACTGTAAAAGCATGAGACAAAAGGAGCTGGAAGGAAAGAGGAAACTTTGCACAATCTGGAAGAGAGTGAAAGAAGGAAAGAGTGGTAAAGGAAATAAAGAAAACAAAAAAAAAAAATGAGATTAGGTGGGGGGGGGGAGAGGAGGAGAAGAAAAGTCAAATCCAGAGGGAAAAGAGAGAGAGAAATTGGGTGGCCTGAGCGCAGGCCAATGGCCTGCTGGTTTTATACCTACTGCTGGGAGTGACAAATCTGCCTCTGATTGGTTGAGAAGGCTGCTGGCATTGACAAACGGCCTCTGGTTGGTTGACAAGGCTGCTGGGTTTGCAAAGCTGCCTCTGGTTGGTTGACGAGGCATTCTTTGACAAACGGCCTCTGGTTGGTTGAGAAGGCTGCTGGGTTTGCAAAGCTGCCTCTGGTTGGTTGACAAGGCATTCTTTGATTGACAAGGCATCTGACCCTCCCCTTCACCTCAGAGCTCACCAATTAACCCATTAACCCACGCATAGCCAAACCCACTTGAAGAATTACTGTTAATCTCTTTTCCTCAGGGTGTCCCTATTTTCAATGGAGAAATGTTGGGGGGTATGGAGTTCTCCGACTCCCAAGCCGTCTGAAGGCAATCCTGTACAGTGAAGGGGTTTTTTTAAAACACGTCTAGGGTTTTATTATGTCTTTATACATGATGGATGCCGGCCAGAGTGGCTGGCGCAACCCAGTCAGTTGTGTGGGGTATAAAGAATAAAATTATCATTATGGAATGGG
This sequence comes from Podarcis liolepis, assembly GCF_965112155.1. Lineage (NCBI taxonomy): Eukaryota > Metazoa > Chordata > Lepidosauria > Squamata > Lacertidae > Podarcis > Podarcis liolepis. The sequence goes on along the minus strand of NW_028148877.1, from coordinate 98,912 downwards.
GCGTCCCTGTGTCTCTCTGTGTGTGTGTGTGTGTGTATGTGCGTGATTGTGTAATACACTTGGAGGGAAGAGCTGGCTGGAACTCTAAACAGAAGCAGCAGAACACACTGCAACATTTGGTTGCAGGTCCCATTTGTGACATACCACAGATGAAGTCCCCACTTTGAAGCATTTACCATATAGAAATCCTCCTCCTCCTTTTCGGCTGACCACTGTAAAAGCATGAGACAAAAGGAGCTGGAAGGAAAGAGGAAACTTTGCACAATCTGGAAGAGAGTGAAAGAAGGAAAGAGTGGTAAAGGAAATAAAGAAAACAAACAAAAAAAAATGAGATTAGGTGGGGGGGGGGGAGAGGAGGAGAAGAAAAGTCAAATCCAGAGGGAAAAGAGAGAGAGAAATTGGGTGGCCTGAGCGCAGGCCAATGGCCTGCTGGTTTTATACCTACTGCTGGGAGTGACAAATCTGCCTCTGATTGGTTGAGAAGGCTGCTGGCATTGACAAACGGCCTCTGGTTGGTTGACAAGGCTGCTGGGTTTGCAAAGCTGCCTCTGGTTGGTTGACGAGGCATTCTTTGACAAACGGCCTCTGGTTGGTTGAGAAGGCTGCTGGGTTTGCAAAGCTGCCTCTGGTTGGTTGACAAGGCATTCTTTGATTGACAAGGCATCTGACCCTCCCCTTCACCTCAGAGCTCACCAATTAACCCATTAACCCACGCATAGCCAAACCCACTTGAAGAATTACTGTTAATCTCTTTTCCTCAGGGTGTCCCTATTTTCAATGGAGAAATGTTGGGGGGTATGGAGTTCTCCGACTCCCAAGCCGTCTGAAGGCAATCCTGTACAGTGAAGGGGTTTTTTTAAAACACGTCTAGGGTTTTATTATGTCTTTATACATGATGGATGCCGGCCAGAGTGGCTGGCGCAACCCAGTCAGTTGTGTGGGGTATAAAGAATAAAATTATCATTATGGAATGGGGCGTCCCTGTGTCTCTCTGTGTGTGTGTGTGTGTGTATGTGCGTGATTGTGTAATACACTTGGAGTAAACAGAAGCAGCAGAACACACTGCAACATTTGGTTGCAGGTCCCATTTGTGACATACCACAGATGAAGTCCCCACTTTGAAGCATTTACCATATAGAAATCCTCCTCCTCCTTTTCGGCTGACCACTGTAAAAGCATGAGACAAAAGGAGCTGGAAGGAAAGAGGAAACTTTGCACAATCTGGAAGAGAGTGAAAGAAGGAAAGAGTGGTAAAGGAAATAAAGAAAACAAAAAAAAAAAATGAGATTAGGTGGGGGGGGGAGAGGAGGAGAAGAAAAGTCAAATCCAGAGGGAAAAGAGAGAGAGAAATTGGGTGGCCTGAGCGCAGGCCAATGGCCTGCTGGTTTTATACCTACTGCTGGGAGTGACAAATCTGCCTCTGATTGGTTGAGAAGGCTGCTGGCATTGACAAACGGCCTCTGGTTGGTTGACAAGGCTGCTGGGTTTGCAAAGCTGCCTCTGGTTGGTTGACGAGGCATTCTTTGACAAACGGCCTCTGGTTGGTTGAGAAGGCTGCTGGGTTTGCAAAGCTGCCTCTGGTTGGTTGACAAGGCATTCTTTGATTGACAAGGCATCTGACCCTCCCCTTCACCTCAGAGCTCACCAATTAACCCATTAACCCACGCATAGCCAAACCCACTTGAAGAATTACTGTTAATCTCTTTTCCTCAGGGTGTCCCTATTTTCAATGGAGAAATGTTGGGGGGTATGGAGTTCTCCGACTCCCAAGCCGTCTGAAGGCAATCCTGTACAGTGAAGGGGTTTTTTTAAAACACGTCTAGGGTTTTATTATGTCTTTATACATGATGGATGCCGGCCAGAGTGGCTGGCGCAACCCAGTCAGTTGTGTGGGGTATAAAGAATAAAATTATCATTATGGAATGGGGCGTCCCTGTGTCTCTCTGTGTGTGTGTGTGTGTGTATGTGCGTGATTGTGTAATACACTTGGAGGGAAGAGCTGGCTGGAACTCTAAACAGAAGCAGCAGAACACACTGCAACATTTGGTTGCAGGTCCCATTTGTGACATACCACAGATGAAGTCCCCACTTTGAAGCATTTACCATATAGAAATCCTCCTCCTCCTTTTCGGCTGACCACTGTAAAAGCATGAGACAAAAGGAGCTGGAAGGAAAGAGGAAACTTTGCACAATCTGGAAGAGAGTGAAAGAAGGAAAGAGTGGTAAAGGAAATAAAGAAAACAAACAAAAAAAAATGAGATTAGGTGGGGGGGGGGAGAGGAGGAGAAGAAAAGTCAAATCCAGAGGGAAAAGAGAGAGAGAAATTGGGTGGCCTGAGCGCAGGCCAATGGCCTGAGCGCAGGCCAATGGCCTGAGCGCAGGCCAATGGCCTGAGCGCAGGCCAATGGCCTGAGCGCAGGCCAATGGCCTGAGCGCAGGCCAATGGCCTGAGCGCAGGCCAATGGCCTGAGCGCAGGCCAATGGCCTGAGCGCAGGCCAATGGCCTGAGCGCAGGCCAATGGCCTGAGCGCAGGCCAATGGCCTGAGCGCAGGCCAATGGCCTGAGCGCAGGCCAATGGCCTGAGCGCAGGCCAATGGCCTGAGCGCAGGCCAATGGCCTGAGCGCAGGCCAGGCCTGCTGGTTTTATACCTACTGCTGGGAGTGACAAATCTGCCTCTGATTGGTTGAGAAGGCTGCTGGCATTGACAAACGGCCTCTGGTTGGTTGACAAGGCTGCTGGGTTTGCAAAGCTGCCTCTGGTTGGTTGACGAGGCATTCTTTGACAAACGGCCTCTGGTTGGTTGAGAAGGCTGCTGGGTTTGCAAAGCTGCCTCTGGTTGGTTGACAAGGCATTCTTTGATTGACAAGGCATCTGACCCTCCCCTTCACCTCAGAGCTCACCAATTAACCCATTAACCCACGCATAGCCAAACCCACTTGAAGAATTACTGTTAATCTCTTTTCCTCAGGGTGTCCCTATTTTCAATGGAGAAATGTTGGGGGGTATGGAGTTCTCCGACTCCCAAGCCGTCTGAAGGCAATCCTGTACAGTGAAGGGGTTTTTTTAAAACACGTCTAGGGTTTTATTATGTCTTTATACATGATGGATGCCGGCCAGAGTGGCTGGCGCAACCCAGTCAGTTGTGTGGGGTATAAAGAATAAAATTATCATTATGGAATGGGGCGTCCCTGTGTCTCTCTGTGTGTGTGTGTGTGTGTATGTGCGTGATTGTGTAATACACTTGGAGGGAAGAGCTGGCTGGAACTCTAAACAGAAGCAGCAGAACACACTGCAACATTTGGTTGCAGGTCCCATTTGTGACATACCACAGATGAAGTCCCCACTTTGAAGCATTTACCATATAGAAATCCTCCTCCTCCTTTTCGGCTGACCACTGTAAAAGCATGAGACAAAAGGAGCTGGAAGGAAAGAGGAAACTTTGCACAATCTGGAAGAGAGTGAAAGAAGGAAAGAGTGGTAAAGGAAATAAAGAAAACAAACAAAAAAAAATGAGATTAGGTGGGGGGGGGGGAGAGGAGGAGAAGAAAAGTCAAATCCAGAGGGAAAAGAGAGAGAGAAATTGGGTGGCCTGAGCGCAGGCCAATGGCCTGCTGGTTTTATACCTACTGCTGGGAGTGACAAATCTGCCTCTGATTGGTTGAGAAGGCTGCTGGCATTGACAAACGGCCTCTGGTTGGTTGACAAGGCTGCTGGGTTTGCAAAGCTGCCTCTGGTTGGTTGACGAGGCATTCTTTGACAAACGGCCTCTGGTTGGTTGAGAAGGCTGCTGGGTTTGCAAAGCTGCCTCTGGTTGGTTGACAAGGCATTCTTTGATTGACAAGGCATCTGACCCTCCCCTTCACCTCAGAGCTCACCAATTAACCCATTAACCCACGCATAGCCAAACCCACTTGAAGAATTACTGTTAATCTCTTTTCCTCAGGGTGTCCCTATTTTCAATGGAGAAATGTTGGGGGGTATGGAGTTCTCCGACTCCCAAGCCGTCTGAAGGCAATCCTGTACAGTGAAGGGGTTTTTTTAAAACACGTCTAGGGTTTTATTATGTCTTTATACATGATGGATGCCGGCCAGAGTGGCTGGCGCAACCCAGTCAGTTGTGTGGGGTATAAAGAATAAAATTATCATTATGGAATGGGGCGTCCCTGTGTCTCTCTGTGTGTGTGTGTGTGTGTATGTGCGTGATTGTGTAATACACTTGGAGGGAAGAGCTGGCTGGAACTCTAAACAGAAGCAGCAGAACACACTGCAACATTTGGTTGCAGGTCCCATTTGTGACATACCACAGATGAAGTCCCCACTTTGAAGCATTTACCATATAGAAATCCTCCTCCTCCTTTTCGGCTGACCACTGTAAAAGCATGAGACAAAAGGAGCTGGAAGGAAAGAGGAAACTTTGCACAATCTGGAAGAGAGTGAAAGAAGGAAAGAGTGGTAAAGGAAATAAAGAAAACAAACAAAAAAAAATGAGATTAGGTGGGGGGGGGGGAGAGGAGGAGAAGAAAAGTCAAATCCAGAGGGAAAAGAGAGAGAGAAATTGGGTGGCCTGAGCGCAGGCCAATGGCCTGAGCGCAGGCCAATGGCCTGCTGGTTTTATACCTACTGCTGGGAGTGACAAATCTGCCTCTGATTGGTTGAGAAGGCTGCTGGCATTGACAAACGGCCTCTGGTTGGTTGACAAGGCTGCTGGGTTTGCAAAGCTGCCTCTGGTTGGTTGACGAGGCATTCTTTGACAAACGGCCTCTGGTTGGTTGAGAAGGCTGCTGGGTTTGCAAAGCTGCCTCTGGTTGGTTGACAAGGCATTCTTTGATTGACAAGGCATCTGACCCTCCCCTTCACCTCAGAGCTCACCAATTAACCCATTAACCCACGCATAGCCAAACCCACTTGAAGAATTACTGTTAATCTCTTTTCCTCAGGGTGTCCCTATTTTCAATGGAGAAATGTTGGGGGGTATGGAGTTCTCCGACTCCCAAGCCGTCTGAAGGCAATCCTGTACAGTGAAGGGGTTTTTTTAAAACACGTCTAGGGTTTTATTATGTCTTTATACATGATGGATGCCGGCCAGAGTGGCTGGCGCAACCCAGTCAGTTGTGTGGGGTATAAAGAATAAAATTATCATTATGGAATGGGGCGTCCCTGTGTCTCTCTGTGTGTGTGTGTGTGTGTATGTGCGTGATTGTGTAATACACTTGGAGGGAAGAGCTGGCTGGAACTCTAAACAGAAGCAGCAGAACACACTGCAACATTTGGTTGCAGGTCCCATTTGTGACATACCACAGATGAAGTCCCCACTTTGAAGCATTTACCATATAGAAATCCTCCTCCTCCTTTTCGGCTGACCACTGTAAAAGCATGAGACAAAAGGAGCTGGAAGGAAAGAGGAAACTTTGCACAATCTGGAAGAGAGTGAAAGAAGGAAAGAGTGGTAAAGGAAATAAAGAAAACAAACAAAAAAAAATGAGATTAGGTGGGGGGGGGGGAGAGGAGGAGAAGAAAAGTCAAATCCAGAGGGAAAAGAGAGAGAGAAATTGGGTGGCCTGAGCGCAGGCCAATGGCCTGCTGGTTTTATACCTACTGCTGGGAGTGACAAATCTGCCTCTGATTGGTTGAGAAGGCTGCTGGCATTGACAAACGGCCTCTGGTTGGTTGACAAGGCTGCTGGGTTTGCAAAGCTGCCTCTGGTTGGTTGACGAGGCATTCTTTGACAAACGGCCTCTGGTTGGTTGAGAAGGCTGCTGGGTTTGCAAAGCTGCCTCTGGTTGGTTGACAAGGCATTCTTTGATTGACAAGGCATCTGACCCTCCCCTTCACCTCAGAGCTCACCAATTAACCCATTAACCCACGCATAGCCAAACCCACTTGAAGAATTACTGTTAATCTCTTTTCCTCCAGGGTGTCCCTATTTTCAATGGAGAAATGTTGGGGGGTATGGAGTTCTCCGACTCCCAAGCCGTCTGAAGGCAATCCTGTACAGTGAAGGGGTTTTTTTAAAACACGTCTAGGGTTTTATTATGTCTTTATACATGATGGATGCCGGCCAGAGTGGCTGGCGCAACCCAGTCAGTTGTGTGGGGTATAAAGAATAAAATTATCATTATGGAATGGGGCGTCCCTGTGTCTCTCTGTGTGTGTGTGTGTGTGTATGTGCGTGATTGTGTAATACACTTGGAGGGAAGAGCTGGCTGGAACTCTAAACAGAAGCAGCAGAACACACTGCAACATTTGGTTGCAGGTCCCATTTGTGACATACCACAGATGAAGTCCCCACTTTGAAGCATTTACCATATAGAAATCCTCCTCCTCCTTTTCGGCTGACCACTGTAAAAGCATGAGACAAAAGGAGCTGGAAGGAAAGAGGAAACTTTGCACAATCTGGAAGAGAGTGAAAGAAGGAAAGAGTGGTAAAGGAAATAAAGAAAACAAAAAAAAAAAATGAGATTAGGTGGGGGGGGGAGAGGAGGAGAAGAAAAGTCAAATCCAGAGGGAAAAGAGAGAGAGAAATTGGGTGGCCTGAGCGCAGGCCAATGGCCTGCTGGTTTTATACCTACTGCTGGGAGTGACAAATCTGCCTCTGATTGGTTGAGAAGGCTGCTGGCATTGACAAACGGCCTCTGGTTGGTTGACAAGGCTGCTGGGTTTGCAAAGCTGCCTCTGGTTGGTTGACGAGGCATTCTTTGACAAACGGCCTCTGGTTGGTTGAGAAGGCTGCTGGGTTTGCAAAGCTGCCTCTGGTTGGTTGACAAGGCATTCTTTGATTGACAAGGCATCTGACCCTCCCCTTCACCTCAGAGCTCACCAATTAACCCATTAACCCACGCATAGCCAAACCCACTTGAAGAATTACTGTTAATCTCTTTTCCTCAGGGTGTCCCTATTTTCAATGGAGAAATGTTGGGGGGTATGGAGTTCTCCGACTCCCAAGCCGTCTGAAGGCAATCCTGTACAGTGAAGGGGTTTTTTTAAAACACGTCTAGGGTTTTATTATGTCTTTATACATGATGGATGCCGGCCAGAGTGGCTGGCGCAACCCAGTCAGTTGTGTGGGGTATAAAGAATAAAATTATCATTATGGAATGGGGCGTCCCTGTGTCTCTCTGTGTGTGTGTGTGTGTGTATGTGCGTGATTGTGTAATACACTTGGAGGGAAGAGCTGGCTGGAACTCTAAACAGAAGCAGCAGAACACACTGCAACATTTGGTTGCAGGTCCCATTTGTGACATACCACAGATGAAGTCCCCACTTTGAAGCATTTACCATATAGAAATCCTCCTCCTCCTTTTCGGCTGACCACTGTAAAAGCATGAGACAAAAGGAGCTGGAAGGAAAGAGGAAACTTTGCACAATCTGGAAGAGAGTGAAAGAAGGAAAGAGTGGTAAAGGAAATAAAGAAAACAAACAAAAAAAAATGAGATTAGGTGGGGGGGGGGAGAGGAGGAGAAGAAAAGTCAAATCCAGAGGGAAAAGAGAGAGAGAAATTGGGTGGCCTGAGCGCAGGCCAATGGCCTGAGCGCAGGCCAATGGCCTGAGCGCAGGCCAATGGCCTGAGCGCAGGCCAATGGCCTGAGCGCAGGCCAATGGCCTGAGCGCAGGCCAATGGCCTGAGCGCAGGCCAATGGCCTGAGCGCAGGCCAATGGCCTGAGCGCAGGCCAATGGCCTGAGCGCAGGCCAATGGCCTGAGCGCAGGCCAATGGCCTGAGCGCAGGCCAATGGCCTGAGCGCAGGCCAATGGCCTGAGCGCAGGCCAATGGCCTGAGCGCAGGCCAATGGCCTGAGCGCAGGCCAATGGCCTGAGCGCAGGCCAGGCCTGCTGGTTTTATACCTACTGCTGGGAGTGACAAATCTGCCTCTGATTGGTTGAGAAGGCTGCTGGCATTGACAAACGGCCTCTGGTTGGTTGACAAGGCTGCTGGGTTTGCAAAGCTGCCTCTGGTTGGTTGACGAGGCATTCTTTGACAAACGGCCTCTGGTTGGTTGAGAAGGCTGCTGGGTTTGCAAAGCTGCCTCTGGTTGGTTGACAAGGCATTCTTTGATTGACAAGGCATCTGACCCTCCCCTTCACCTCAGAGCTCACCAATTAACCCATTAACCCACGCATAGCCAAACCCACTTGAAGAATTACTGTTAATCTCTTTTCCTCAGGGTGTCCCTATTTTCAATGGAGAAATGTTGGGGGGTATGGAGTTCTCCGACTCCCAAGCCGTCTGAAGGCAATCCTGTACAGTGAAGGGGTTTTTTTAAAACACGTCTAGGGTTTTATTATGTCTTTATACATGATGGATGCCGGCCAGAGTGGCTGGCGCAACCCAGTCAGTTGTGTGGGGTATAAAGAATAAAATTATCATTATGGAATGGGGCGTCCCTGTGTCTCTCTGTGTGTGTGTGTGTGTGTATGTGCGTGATTGTGTAATACACTTGGAGGGAAGAGCTGGCTGGAACTCTAAACAGAAGCAGCAGAACACACTGCAACATTTGGTTGCAGGTCCCATTTGTGACATACCACAGATGAAGTCCCCACTTTGAAGCATTTACCATATAGAAATCCTCCTCCTCCTTTTCGGCTGACCACTGTAAAAGCATGAGACAAAAGGAGCTGGAAGGAAAGAGGAAACTTTGCACAATCTGGAAGAGAGTGAAAGAAGGAAAGAGTGGTAAAGGAAATAAAGAAAACAAACAAAAAAAAATGAGATTAGGTGGGGGGGGGGAGAGGAGGAGAAGAAAAGTCAAATCCAGAGGGAAAAGAGAGAGAGAAATTGGGTGGCCTGAGCGCAGGCCAATGGCCTGAGCGCAGGCCAATGGCCTGAGCGCAGGCCAATGGCCTGAGCGCAGGCCAATGGCCTGAGCGCAGGCCAATGGCCTGAGCGCAGGCCAGGCTTGCTGGTTTTATACCTACTGCTGGGAGTGACAAATCTGCCTCTGATTGGTTGAGAAGGCTGCTGGCATTGACAAACGGCCTCTGGTTGGTTGACAAGGCTGCTGGGTTTGCAAAGCTGCCTCTGGTTGGTTGACGAGGCATTCTTTGACAAACGGCCTCTGGTTGGTTGAGAAGGCTGCTGGGTTTGCAAAGCTGCCTCTGGTTGGTTGACAAGGCATTCTTTGATTGACAAGGCATCTGACCCTCCCCTTCACCTCAGAGCTCACCAATTAACCCATTAACCCACGCATAGCCAAACCCACTTGAAGAATTACTGTTAATCTCTTTTCCTCAGGGTGTCCCTATTTTCAATGGAGAAATGTTGGGGGGTATGGAGTTCTCCGACTCCCAAGCCGTCTGAAGGCAATCCTGTACAGTGAAGGGGTTTTTTTAAAACACGTCTAGGGTTTTATTATGTCTTTATACATGATGGATGCCGGCCAGAGTGGCTGGCGCAACCCAGTCAGTTGTGTGGGGTATAAAGAATAAAATTATCATTATGGAATGGGGCGTCCCTGTGTCTCTCTGTGTGTGTGTGTGTGTGTATGTGCGTGATTGTGTAATACACTTGGAGGGAAGAGCTGGCTGGAACTCTAAACAGAAGCAGCAGAACACACTGCAACATTTGGTTGCAGGTCCCATTTGTGACATACCACAGATGAAGTCCCCACTTTGAAGCATTTACCATATAGAAATCCTCCTCCTCCTTTTCGGCTGACCACTGTAAAAGCATGAGACAAAAGGAGCTGGAAGGAAAGAGGAAACTTTGCACAATCTGGAAGAGAGTGAAAGAAGGAAAGAGTGGTAAAGGAAATAAAGAAAACAAACAAAAAAAAATGAGATTAGGTGGGGGGGGGGGAGAGGAGGAGAAGAAAAGTCAAATCCAGAGGGAAAAGAGAGAGAGAAATTGGGTGGCCTGAGCGCAGGCCAATGGCCTGCTGGTTTTATACCTACTGCTGGGAGTGACAAATCTGCCTCTGATTGGTTGAGAAGGCTGCTGGCATTGACAAACGGCCTCTGGTTGGTTGACAAGGCTGCTGGGTTTGCAAAGCTGCCTCTGGTTGGTTGACGAGGCATTCTTTGACAAACGGCCTCTGGTTGGTTGAGAAGGCTGCTGGGTTTGCAAAGCTGCCTCTGGTTGGTTGACAAGGCATTCTTTGATTGACAAGGCATCTGACCCTCCCCTTCACCTCAGAGCTCACCAATTAACCCATTAACCCACGCATAGCCAAACCCACTTGAAGAATTACTGTTAATCTCTTTTCCTCAGGGTGTCCCTATTTTCAATGGAGAAATGTTGGGGGGTATGGAGTTCTCCGACTCCCAAGCCGTCTGAAGGCAATCCTGTACAGTGAAGGGGTTTTTTTAAAACACGTCTAGGGTTTTATTATGTCTTTATACATGATGGATGCCGGCCAGAGTGGCTGGCGCAACCCAGTCAGTTGTGTGGGGTATAAAGAATAAAATTATCATTATGGAATGGGGCGTCCCTGTGTCTCTCTGTGTGTGTGTGTGTGTGTATGTGCGTGATTGTGTAATACACTTGGAGGGAAGAGCTGGCTGGAACTCTAAACAGAAGCAGCAGAACACACTGCAACATTTGGTTGCAGGTCCCATTTGTGACATACCACAGATGAAGTCCCCACTTTGAAGCATTTACCATATAGAAATCCTCCTCCTCCTTTTCGGCTGACCACTGTAAAAGCATGAGACAAAAGGAGCTGGAAGGAAAGAGGAAACTTTGCACAATCTGGAAGAGAGTGAAAGAAGGAAAGAGTGGTAAAGGAAATAAAGAAAACAAAAAAAAAAAAATGAGATTAGGTGGGGGGGGGAGAGGAGGAGAAGAAAAGTCAAATCCAGAGGGAAAAGAGAGAGAGAAATTGGGTGGCCTGAGCGCAGGCCAATGGCCTGCTGGTTTTATACCTACTGCTGGGAGTGACAAATCTGCCTCTGATTGGTTGAGAAGGCTGCTGGCATTGACAAACGGCCTCTGGTTGGTTGACAAGGCTGCTGGGTTTGCAAAGCTGCCTCTGGTTGGTTGACGAGGCATTCTTTGACAAACGGCCTCTGGTTGGTTGAGAAGGCTGCTGGGTTTGCAAAGCTGCCTCTGGTTGGTTGACAAGGCATTCTTTGATTGACAAGGCATCTGACCCTCCCCTTCACCTCAGAGCTCACCAATTAACCCATTAACCCACGCATAGCCAAACCCACTTGAAGAATTACTGTTAATCTCTTTTCCTCAGGGTGTCCCTATTTTCAATGGAGAAATGTTGGGGGGTATGGAGTTCTCCGACTCCCAAGCCATCTGAAGGCAATCCTGTACAGTGAAGGGGTTTTTTTAAAACACGTCTAGGGTTTTATTATGTCTTTATACATGATGGATGCCGGCCAGAGTGGCTGGCGCAACCCAGTCAGTTGTGTGGGGTATAAAGAATAAAATTATCATTATGGAATGGGGCGTCCCTGTGTCTCTCTGTGTGTGTGTGTGTGTGTATGTGCGTGATTGTGTAATACACTTGGAGGGAAGAGCTGGCTGGAACTCTAAACAGAAGCAGCAGAACACACTGCAACATTTGGTTGCAGGTCCCATTTGTGACATACCACAGATGAAGTCCCCACTTTGAAGCATTTACCATATAGAAATCCTCCTCCTCCTTTTCGGCTGACCACTGTAAAAGCATGAGACAAAAGGAGCTGGAAGGAAAGAGGAAACTTTGCACAATCTGGAAGAGAGTGAAAGAAGGAAAGAGTGGTAAAGGAAATAAAGAAAACAAACAAAAAAAAATGAGATTAGGTGGGGGGGGGGAGAGGAGGAGAAGAAAAGTCAAATCCAGAGGGAAAAGAGAGAGAGAAATTGGGTGGCCTGAGCGCAGGCCAATGGCCTGCTGGTTTTATACCTACTGCTGGGAGTGACAAATCTGCCTCTGATTGGTTGAGAAGGCTGCTGGCATTGACAAACGGCCTCTGGTTGGTTGACAAGGCTGCTGGGTTTGCAAAGCTGCCTCTGGTTGGTTGACGAGGCATTCTTTGACAAACGGCCTCTGGTTGGTTGAGAAGGCTGCTGGGTTTGCAAAGCTGCCTCTGGTTGGTTGACAAGGCATTCTTTGATTGACAAGGCATCTGACCCTCCCCTTCACCTCAGAGCTCACCAATTAACCCATTAACCCACGCATAGCCAAACCACTTGAAGAATTACTGTTAATCTCTTTTCCTCAGGGTGTCCCTATTTTCAATGGAGAAATGTTGGGGGGTATGGAGTTCTCCGACTCCCAAGCCGTCTGAAGGCAATCCTGTACAGTGAAGGGGTTTTTTTAAAACACGTCTAGGGTTTTATTATGTCTTTATACATGATGGATGCCGGCCAGAGTGGCTGGCGCAACCCAGTCAGTTGTGTGGGGTATAAAGAATAAAATTATCATTATGGAATGGGGCGTCCCTGTGTCTCTCTGTGTGTGTGTGTGTGTGTATGTGCGTGATTGTGTAATACACTTGGAGGGAAGAGCTGGCTGGAACTCTAAACAGAAGCAGCAGAACACACTGCAACATTTGGTTGCAGGTCCCATTTGTGACATACCACAGATGAAGTCCCCACTTTGAAGCATTTACCATATAGAAATCCTCCTCCTCCTTTTCGGCTGACCACTGTAAAAGCATGAGACAAAAGGAGCTGGAAGGAAAGAGGAAACTTTGCACAATCTGGAAGAGAGTGAAAGAAGGAAAGAGTGGTAAAGGAAATAAAGAAAACAAAAAAAAAAAATGAGATTAGGTGGGGGGGGGAGAGGAGGAGAAGAAAAGTCAAATCCAGAGGGAAAAGAGAGAGAGAAATTGGGTGGCCTGAGCGCAGGCCAATGGCCTGCTGGTTTTATACCTACTGCTGGGAGTGACAAATCTGCCTCTGATTGGTTGAGAAGGCTGCTGGCATTGACAAACGGCCTCTGGTTGGTTGACAAGGCTGCTGGGTTTGCAAAGCTGCCTCTGGTTGGTTGACGAGGCATTCTTTGACAAACGGCCTCTGGTTGGTTGAGAAGGCTGCTGGGTTTGCAAAGCTGCCTCTGGTTGGTTGACAAGGCATTCTTTGATTGACAAGGCATCTGACCCTCCCCTTCACCTCAGAGCTCACCAATTAACCCATTAACCCACGCATAGCCAAACCCACTTGAAGAATTACTGTTAATCTCTTTTCCTCAGGGTGTCCCTATTTTCAATGGAGAAATGTTGGGGGGTATGGAGTTCTCCGACTCCCAAGCCGTCTGAAGGCAATCCTGTACAGTGAAGGGGTTTTTTTAAAACACGTCTAGGGTTTTATTATGTCTTTATACATGATGGATGCCGGCCAGAGTGGCTGGCGCAACCCAGTCAGTTGTGTGGGGTATAAAGAATAAAATTATCATTATGGAATGGGGCGTCCCTGTGTCTCTCTGTGTGTGTGTGTGTGTGTATGTGCGTGATTGTGTAATACACTTGGAGGGAAGAGCTGGCTGGAACTCTAAACAGAAGCAGCAGAACACACTGCAACATTTGGTTGCAGGTCCCATTTGTGACATACCACAGATGAAGTCCCCACTTTGAAGCATTTACCATATAGAAATCCTCCTCCTCCTTTTCGGCTGACCACTGTAAAAGCATGAGACAAAAGGAGCTGGAAGGAAAGAGGAAACTTTGCACAATCTGGAAGAGAGTGAAAGAAGGAAAGAGTGGTAAAGGAAATAAAGAAAACAAACAAAAAAAAATGAGATTAGGTGGGGGGGGGGGGAGAGGAGGAGAAGAAAAGTCAAATCCAGAGGGAAAAGAGAGAGAGAAATTGGGTGGCCTGAGCGCAGGCCAATGGCCTGAGCGCAGGCCAATGGCCTGAGCGCAGGCCAATGGCCTGAGCGCAGGCCAATGGCCTGAGCGCAGGCCAATGGCCTGAGCGCAGGCCAATGGCCTGAGCGCAGGCCAATGGCCTGAGCGCAGGCCAATGGCCTGAGCGCAGGCCAATGGCCTGAGCGCAGGCCAATGGCCTGAGCGCAGGCCAATGGCCTGAGCGCAGGCCAATGGCCTGAGCGCAGGCCAATGGCCTGAGCGCAGGCCAGGCCTGCTGGTTTTATACCTACTGCTGGGAGTGACAAATCTGCCTCTGATTGGTTGAGAAGGCTGCTGGCATTGACAAACGGCCTCTGGTTGGTTGACAAGGCTGCTGGGTTTGCAAAGCTGCCTCTGGTTGGTTGACGAGGCATTCTTTGACAAACGGCCTCTGGTTGGTTGAGAAGGCTGCTGGGTTTGCAAAGCTGCCTCTGGTTGGTTGACAAGGCATTCTTTGATTGACAAGGCATCTGACCCTCCCCTTCACCTCAGAGCTCACCAATTAACCCATTAACCCACGCATAGCCAAACCCACTTGAAGAATTACTGTTAATCTCTTTTCCTCAGGGTGTCCCTATTTTCAATGGAGAAATGTTGGGGGGTATGGAGTTCTCCGACTCCCAAGCCATCTGAAGGCAATCCTGTACAGTGAAGGGGTTTTTTTAAAACACGTCTAGGGTTTTATTATGTCTTTATACATGATGGATGCCGGCCAGAGTGGCTGGCGCAACCCAGTCAGTTGTGTGGGGTATAAAGAATAAAATTATCATTATGGAATGGGGCGTCCCTGTGTCTCTCTGTGTGTGTGTGTGTGTGTATGTGCGTGATTGTGTAATACACTTGGAGGGAAGAGCTGGCTGGAACTCTAAACAGAAGCAGCAGAACACACTGCAACATTTGGTTGCAGGTCCCATTTGTGACATACCACAGATGAAGTCCCCACTTTGAAGCATTTACCATATAGAAATCCTCCTCCTCCTTTTCGGCTGACCACTGTAAAAGCATGAGACAAAAGGAGCTGGAAGGAAAGAGGAAACTTTGCACAATCTGGAAGAGAGTGAAAGAAGGAAAGAGTGGTAAAGGAAATAAAGAAAACAAACAAAAAAAAATGAGATTAGGTGGGGGGGGGGAGAGGAGGAGAAGAAAAGTCAAATCCAGAGGGAAAAGAGAGAGAGAAATTGGGTGGCCTGAGCGCAGGCCAATGGCCTGCTGGTTTTATACCTACTGCTGGGAGTGACAAATCTGCCTCTGATTGGTTGAGAAGGCTGCTGGCATTGACAAACGGCCTCTGGTTGGTTGACAAGGCTGCTGGGTTTGCAAAGCTGCCTCTGGTTGGTTGACGAGGCATTCTTTGACAAACGGCCTCTGGTTGGTTGAGAAGGCTGCTGGGTTTGCAAAGCTGCCTCTGGTTGGTTGACAAGGCATTCTTTGATTGACAAGGCATCTGACCCTCCCCTTCACCTCAGAGCTCACCAATTAACCCATTAACCCACGCATAGCCAAACCCACTTGAAGAATTACTGTTAATCTCTTTTCCTCAGGGTGTCCCTATTTTCAATGGAGAAATGTTGGGGGGTATGGAGTTCTCCGACTCCCAAGCCGTCTGAAGGCAATCCTGTACAGTGAAGGGGTTTTTTTAAAACACGTCTAGGGTTTTATTATGTCTTTATACATGATGGATGCCGGCCAGAGTGGCTGGCGCAACCCAGTCAGTTGTGTGGGGTATAAAGAATAAAATTATCATTATGGAATGGGGCGTCCCTGTGTCTCTCTGTGTGTGTGTGTGTGTGTATGTGCGTGATTGTGTAATACACTTGGAGGGAAGAGCTGGCTGGAACTCTAAACAGAAGCAGCAGAACACACTGCAACATTTGGTTGCAGGTCCCATTTGTGACATACCACAGATGAAGTCCCCACTTTGAAGCATTTACCATATAGAAATCCTCCTCCTCCTTTTCGGCTGACCACTGTAAAAGCATGAGACAAAAGGAGCTGGAAGGAAAGAGGAAACTTTGCACAATCTGGAAGAGAGTGAAAGAAGGAAAGAGTGGTAAAGGAAATAAAGAAAACAAAAAAAAAAAATGAGATTAGGTGGGGGGGGGAGAGGAGGAGAAGAAAAGTCAAATCCAGAGGGAAAAGAGAGAGAGAAATTGGGTGGCCTGAGCGCAGGCCAATGGCCTGCTGGTTTTATACCTACTGCTGGGAGTGACAAATCTGCCTCTGATTGGTTGAGAAGGCTGCTGGCATTGACAAACGGCCTCTGGTTGGTTGACAAGGCTGCTGGGTTTGCAAAGCTGCCTCTGGTTGGTTGACGAGGCATTCTTTGACAAACGGCCTCTGGTTGGTTGAGAAGGCTGCTGGGTTTGCAAAGCTGCCTCTGGTTGGTTGACAAGGCATTCTTTGATTGACAAGGCATCTGACCCTCCCCTTCACCTCAGAGCTCACCAATTAACCCATTAACCCACGCATAGCCAAACCCACTTGAAGAATTACTGTTAATCTCTTTTCCTCAGGGTGTCCCTATTTTCAATGGAGAAATGTTGGGGGGTATGGAGTTCTCCGACTCCCAAGCCGTCTGAAGGCAATCCTGTACAGTGAAGGGGTTTTTTTAAAACACGTCTAGGGTTTTATTATGTCTTTATACATGATGGATGCCGGCCAGAGTGGCTGGCGCAACCCAGTCAGTTGTGTGGGGTATAAAGAATAAAATTATCATTATGGAATGGGGCGTCCCTGTGTCTCTCTGTGTGTGTGTGTGTGTGTATGTGCGTGATTGTGTAATACACTTGGAGGGAAGAGCTGGCTGGAACTCTAAACAGAAGCAGCAGAACACACTGCAACATTTGGTTGCAGGTCCCATTTGTGACATACCACAGATGAAGTCCCCACTTTGAAGCATTTACCATATAGAAATCCTCCTCCTCCTTTTCGGCTGACCACTGTAAAAGCATGAGACAAAAGGAGCTGGAAGGAAAGAGGAAACTTTGCACAATCTGGAAGAGAGTGAAAGAAGGAAAGAGTGGTAAAGGAAATAAAGAAAACAAACAAAAAAAAATGAGATTAGGTGGGGGGGGGGAGAGGAGGAGAAGAAAAGTCAAATCCAGAGGGAAAAGAGAGAGAGAAATTGGGTGGCCTGAGCGCAGGCCAATGGCCTGCTGGTTTTATACCTACTGCTGGGAGTGACAAATCTGCCTCTGATTGGTTGAGAAGGCTGCTGGCATTGACAAACGGCCTCTGGTTGGTTGACAAGGCTGCTGGGTTTGCAAAGCTGCCTCTGGTTGGTTGACGAGGCATTCTTTGACAAACGGCCTCTGGTTGGTTGAGAAGGCTGCTGGGTTTGCAAAGCTGCCTCTGGTTGGTTGACAAGGCATTCTTTGATTGACAAGGCATCTGACCCTCCCCTTCACCTCAGAGCTCACCAATTAACCCATTAACCCACGCATAGCCAAACCCACTTGAAGAATTACTGTTAATCTCTTTTCCTCAGGGTGTCCCTATTTTCAATGGAGAAATGTTGGGGGGTATGGAGTTCTCCGACTCCCAAGCCGTCTGAAGGCAATCCTGTACAGTGAAGGGGTTTTTTTAAAACACGTCTAGGGTTTTATTATGTCTTTATACATGATGGATGCCGGCCAGAGTGGCTGGCGCAACCCAGTCAGTTGTGTGGGGTATAAAGAATAAAATTATCATTATGGAATGGGGCGTCCCTGTGTCTCTCTGTGTGTGTGTGTGTGTGTATGTGCGTGATTGTGTAATACACTTGGAGGGAAGAGCTGGCTGGAACTCTAAACAGAAGCAGCAGAACACACTGCAACATTTGGTTGCAGGTCCCATTTGTGACATACCACAGATGAAGTCCCCACTTTGAAGCATTTACCATATAGAAATCCTCCTCCTCCTTTTCGGCTGACCACTGTAAAAGCATGAGACAAAAGGAGCTGGAAGGAAAGAGGAAACTTTGCACAATCTGGAAGAGAGTGAAAGAAGGAAAGAGTGGTAAAGGAAATAAAGAAAACAAACAAAAAAAAATGAGATTAGGTGGGGGGGGGGAGAGGAGGAGAAGAAAAGTCAAATCCAGAGGGAAAAGAGAGAGAGAAATTGGGTGGCCTGAGCGCAGGCCAATGGCCTGAGCGCAGGCCAATGGCCTGAGCGCAGGCCAATGGCCTGAGCGCAGGCCAATGGCCTGAGCGCAGGCCAATGGCCTGAGCGCAGGCCAATGGCCTGAGCGCAGGCCAATGGCCTGAGCGCAGGCCAATGGCCTGAGCGCAGGCCAATGGCCTGAGCGCAGGCCAATGGCCTGAGCGCAGGCCAATGGCCTGAGCGCAGGCCAATGGCCTGAGCGCAGGCCAATGGCCTGAGCGCAGGCCAATGGCCTGAGCGCAGGCCAATGGCCTGAGCGCAGGCCAATGGCCTGAGCGCAGGCCAGGCCTGCTGGTTTTATACCTACTGCTGGGAGTGACAAATCTGCCTCTGATTGGTTGAGAAGGCTGCTGGCATTGACAAACGGCCTCTGGTTGGTTGACAAGGCTGCTGGGTTTGCAAAGCTGCCTCTGGTTGGTTGACGAGGCATTCTTTGACAAACGGCCTCTGGTTGGTTGAGAAGGCTGCTGGGTTTGCAAAGCTGCCTCTGGTTGGTTGACAAGGCATTCTTTGATTGACAAGGCATCTGACCCTCCCCTTCACCTCAGAGCTCACCAATTAACCCATTAACCCACGCATAGCCAAACCCACTTGAAGAATTACTGTTAATCTCTTTTCCTCAGGGTGTCCCTATTTTCAATGGAGAAATGTTGGGGGGTATGGAGTTCTCCGACTCCCAAGCCGTCTGAAGGCAATCCTGTACAGTGAAGGGGTTTTTTTAAAACACGTCTAGGGTTTTATTATGTCTTTATACATGATGGATGCCGGCCAGAGTGGCTGGCGCAACCCAGTCAGTTGTGTGGGGTATAAAGAATAAAATTATCATTATGGAATGGGGCGTCCCTGTGTCTCTCTGTGTGTGTGTGTGTGTGTATGTGCGTGATTGTGTAATACACTTGGAGGGAAGAGCTGGCTGGAACTCTAAACAGAAGCAGCAGAACACACTGCAACATTTGGTTGCAGGTCCCATTTGTGACATACCACAGATGAAGTCCCCACTTTGAAGCATTTACCATATAGAAATCCTCCTCCTCCTTTTCGGCTGACCACTGTAAAAGCATGAGACAAAAGGAGCTGGAAGGAAAGAGGAAACTTTGCACAATCTGGAAGAGAGTGAAAGAAGGAAAGAGTGGTAAAGGAAATAAAGAAAACAAACAAAAAAAAATGAGATTAGGTGGGGGGGGGGAGAGGAGGAGAAGAAAAGTCAAATCCAGAGGGAAAAGAGAGAGAGAAATTGGGTGGCCTGAGCGCAGGCCAATGGCCTGAGCGCAGGCCAATGGCCTGAGCGCAGGCCAATGGCCTGAGCGCAGGCCAATGGCCTGAGCGCAGGCCAATGGCCTGAGCGCAGGCCAATGGCCTGAGCGCAGGCCAATGGCCTGAGCGCAGGCCAATGGCCTGAGCGCAGGCCAATGGCCTGAGCGCAGGCCAATGGCCTGAGCGCAGGCCAATGGCCTGAGCGCAGGCCAATGGCCTGAGCGCAGGCCAATGGCCTGAGCGCAGGCCAATGGCCTGAGCGCAGGCCAATGGCCTGAGCGCAGGCCAATGGCCTGAGCGCAGGCCAATGGCCTGAGCGCAGGCCAATGGCCTGAGCGCAGGCCAATGGCCTGAGCGCAGGCCAATGGCCTGAGCGCAGGCCAATGGCCTGAGCGCAGGCCAATGGCCTGAGCGCAGGCCAATGGCCTGAGCGCAGGCCAATGGCCTGAGCGCAGGCCAGGCCTGCTGGTTTTATACCTACTGCTGGGAGTGACAAATCTGCCTCTGATTGGTTGAGAAGGCTGCTGGCATTGACAAACGGCCTCTGGTTGGTTGACAAGGCTGCTGGGTTTGCAAAGCTGCCTCTGGTTGGTTGACGAGGCATTCTTTGACAAACGGCCTCTGGTTGGTTGAGAAGGCTGCTGGGTTTGCAAAGCTGCCTCTGGTTGGTTGACAAGGCATTCTTTGATTGACAAGGCATCTGACCCTCCCCTTCACCTCAGAGCTCACCAATTAACCCATTAACCCACGCATAGCCAAACCCACTTGAAGAATTACTGTTAATCTCTTTTCCTCAGGGTGTCCCTATTTTCAATGGAGAAATGTTGGGGGGTATGGAGTTCTCCGACTCCCAAGCCGTCTGAAGGCAATCCTGTACAGTGAAGGGGTTTTTTTAAAACACGTCTAGGGTTTTATTATGTCTTTATACATGATGGATGCCGGCCAGAGTGGCTGGCGCAACCCAGTCAGTTGTGTGGGGTATAAAGAATAAAATTATCATTATGGAATGGGGCGTCCCTGTGTCTCTCTGTGTGTGTGTGTGTGTGTATGTGCGTGATTGTGTAATACACTTGGAGGGAAGAGCTGGCTGGAACTCTAAACAGAAGCAGCAGAACACACTGCAACATTTGGTTGCAGGTCCCATTTGTGACATACCACAGATGAAGTCCCCACTTTGAAGCATTTACCATATAGAAATCCTCCTCCTCCTTTTCGGCTGACCACTGTAAAAGCATGAGACAAAAGGAGCTGGAAGGAAAGAGGAAACTTTGCACAATCTGGAAGAGAGTGAAAGAAGGAAAGAGTGGTAAAGGAAATAAAGAAAACAAACAAAAAAAAATGAGATTAGGTGGGGGGGGGGGGAGAGGAGGAGAAGAAAAGTCAAATCCAGAGGGAAAAGAGAGAGAGAAATTGGGTGGCCTGAGCGCAGGCCAATGGCCTGAGCGCAGGCCAATGGCCTGAGCGCAGGCCAATGGCCTGAGCGCAGGCCAATGGCCTGAGCGCAGGCCAATGGCCTGAGCGCAGGCCAATGGCCTGAGCGCAGGCCAATGGCCTGAGCGCAGGCCAATGGCCTGAGCGCAGGCCAATGGCCTGAGCGCAGGCCAATGGCCTGAGCGCAGGCCAATGGCCTGAGCGCAGGCCAATGGCCTGAGCGCAGGCCAATGGCCTGAGCGCAGGCCAATGGCCTGAGCGCAGGCCAGGCCTGCTGGTTTTATACCTACTGCTGGGAGTGACAAATCTGCCTCTGATTGGTTGAGAAGGCTGCTGGCATTGACAAACGGCCTCTGGTTGGTTGACAAGGCTGCTGGGTTTGCAAAGCTGCCTCTGGTTGGTTGACGAGGCATTCTTTGACAAACGGCCTCTGGTTGGTTAAGAAGGCTGCTGGGTTTGCAAAGCTGCCTCTGGTTGGTTGACAAGGCATTCTTTGATTGACAAGGCATCTGACCCTCCCCTTCACCTCAGAGCTCACCAATTAACCCATTAACCCACGCATAGCCAAACCCACTTGAAGAATTACTGTTAATCTCTTTTCCTCAGGGTGTCCCTATTTTCAATGGAGAAATGTTGGGGGGTATGGAGTTCTCCGACTCCCAAGCCGTCTGAAGGCAATCCTGTACAGTGAAGGGGTTTTTTTAAAACACGTCTAGGGTTTTATTATGTCTTTATACATGATGGATGCCGGCCAGAGTGGCTGGCGCAACCCAGTCAGTTGTGTGGGGTATAAAGAATAAAATTATCATTATGGAATGGGGCGTCCCTGTGTCTCTCTGTGTGTGTGTGTGTGTGTGTATGTGCGTGATTGTGTAATACACTTGGAGGGAAGAGCTGGCTGGAACTCTAAACAGAAGCAGCAGAACACACTGCAACATTTGGTTGCAGGTCCCATTTGTGACATACCACAGATGAAGTCCCCACTTTGAAGCATTTACCATATAGAAATCCTCCTCCTCCTTTTCGGCTGACCACTGTAAAAGCATGAGACAAAAGGAGCTGGAAGGAAAGAGGAAACTTTGCACAATCTGGAAGAGAGTGAAAGAAGGAAAGAGTGGTAAAGGAAATAAAGAAAACAAACAAAAAAAAATGAGATTAGGTGGGGGGGGGGGAGAGGAGGAGAAGAAAAGTCAAATCCAGAGGGAAAAGAGAGAGAGAAATTGGGTGGCCTGAGCGCAGGCCAATGGCCTGCTGGTTTTATACCTACTGCTGGGAGTGACAAATCTGCCTCTGATTGGTTGAGAAGGCTGCTGGCATTGACAAACGGCCTCTGGTTGGTTGACAAGGCTGCTGGGTTTGCAAAGCTGCCTCTGGTTGGTTGACGAGGCATTCTTTGACAAACGGCCTCTGGTTGGTTGAGAAGGCTGCTGGGTTTGCAAAGCTGCCTCTGGTTGGTTGACAAGGCATTCTTTGATTGACAAGGCATCTGACCCTCCCCTTCACCTCAGAGCTCACCAATTAACCCATTAACCCACGCATAGCCAAACCCACTTGAAGAATTACTGTTAATCTCTTTTCCTCAGGGTGTCCCTATTTTCAATGGAGAAATGTTGGGGGGTATGGAGTTCTCCGACTCCCAAGCCGTCTGAAGGCAATCCTGTACAGTGAAGGGGTTTTTTTAAAACACGTCTAGGGTTTTATTATGTCTTTATACATGATGGATGCCGGCCAGAGTGGCTGGCGCAACCCAGTCAGTTGTGTGGGGTATAAAGAATAAAATTATCATTATGGAATGGGGCGTCCCTGTGTCTCTCTGTGTGTGTGTGTGTGTGTATGTGCGTGATTGTGTAATACACTTGGAGGGAAGAGCTGGCTGGAACTCTAAACAGAAGCAGCAGAACACACTGCAACATTTGGTTGCAGGTCCCATTTGTGACATACCACAGATGAAGTCCCCACTTTGAAGCATTTACCATATAGAAATCCTCCTCCTCCTTTTCGGCTGACCACTGTAAAAGCATGAGACAAAAGGAGCTGGAAGGAAAGAGGAAACTTTGCACAATCTGGAAGAGAGTGAAAGAAGGAAAGAGTGGTAAAGGAAATAAAGAAAACAAAAAAAAAAAAATGAGATTAGGTGGGGGGGGGGGGAGAGGAGGAGAAGAAAAGTCAAATCCAGAGGGAAAAGAGAGAGAGAAATTGGGTGGCCTGAGCGCAGGCCAATGGCCTGAGCGCAGGCCAATGGCCTGAGCGCAGGCCAATGGCCTGAGCGCAGGCCAATGGCCTGAGCGCAGGCCAATGGCCTGAGCGCAGGCCAATGGCCTGAGCGCAGGCCAATGGCCTGAGCGCAGGCCAATGGCCTGAGCGCAGGCCAATGGCCTGAGCGCAGGCCAATGGCCTGAGCGCAGGCCAATGGCCTGAGCGCAGGCCAATGGCCTGAGCGCAGGCCAATGGCCTGAGCGCAGGCCAGGCCTGCTGGTTTTATACCTACTGCTGGGAGTGACAAATCTGCCTCTGATTGGTTGAGAAGGCTGCTGGCATTGACAAACGGCCTCTGGTTGGTTGACAAGGCTGCTGGGTTTGCAAAGCTGCCTCTGGTTGGTTGACGAGGCATTCTTTGACAAACGGCCTCTGGTTGGTTGAGAAGGCTGCTGGGTTTGCAAAGCTGCCTCTGGTTGGTTGACAAGGCATTCTTTGATTGACAAGGCATCTGACCCTCCCCTTCACCTCAGAGCTCACCAATTAACCCATTAACCCACGCATAGCCAAACCCACTTGAAGAATTACTGTTAATCTCTTTTCCTCAGGGTGTCCCTATTTTCAATGGAGAAATGTTGGGGGGTATGGAGTTCTCCGACTCCCAAGCCGTCTGAAGGCAATCCTGTACAGTGAAGGGGTTTTTTTAAAACACGTCTAGGGTTTTATTATGTCTTTATACATGATGGATGCCGGCCAGAGTGGCTGGCGCAACCCAGTCAGTTGTGTGGGGTATAAAGAATAAAATTATCATTATGGAATGGGGCGTCCCTGTGTCTCTCTGTGTGTGTGTGTGTGTGTGTATGTGCGTGATTGTGTAATACACTTGGAGGGAAGAGCTGGCTGGAACTCTAAACAGAAGCAGCAGAACACACTGCAACATTTGGTTGCAGGTCCCATTTGTGACATACCACAGATGAAGTCCCCACTTTGAAGCATTTACCATATAGAAATCCTCCTCCTCCTTTTCGGCTGACCACTGTAAAAGCATGAGACAAAAGGAGCTGGAAGGAAAGAGGAAACTTTGCACAATCTGGAAGAGAGTGAAAGAAGGAAAGAGTGGTAAAGGAAATAAAGAAAACAAACAAAAAAAAATGAGATTAGGTGGGGGGGGGGGAGAGGAGGAGAAGAAAAGTCAAATCCAGAGGGAAAAGAGAGAGAGAAATTGGGTGGCCTGAGCGCAGGCCAATGGCCTGCTGGTTTTATACCTACTGCTGGGAGTGACAAATCTGCCTCTGATTGGTTGAGAAGGCTGCTGGCATTGACAAACGGCCTCTGGTTGGTTGACAAGGCTGCTGGGTTTGCAAAGCTGCCTCTGGTTGGTTGACGAGGCATTCTTTGACAAACGGCCTCTGGTTGGTTGAGAAGGCTGCTGGGTTTGCAAAGCTGCCTCTGGTTGGTTGACAAGGCATTCTTTGATTGACAAGGCATCTGACCCTCCCCTTCACCTCAGAGCTCACCAATTAACCCATTAACCCACGCATAGCCAAACCCACTTGAAGAATTACTGTTAATCTCTTTTCCTCAGGGTGTCCCTATTTTCAATGGAGAAATGTTGGGGGGTATGGAGTTCTCCGACTCCCAAGCCGTCTGAAGGCAATCCTGTACAGTGAAGGGGTTTTTTTAAAACACGTCTAGGGTTTTATTATGTCTTTATACATGATGGATGCCGGCCAGAGTGGCTGGCGCAACCCAGTCAGTTGTGTGGGGTATAAAGAATAAAATTATCATTATGGAATGGGGCGTCCCTGTGTCTCTCTGTGTGTGTGTGTGTGTGTATGTGCGTGATTGTGTAATACACTTGGAGGGAAGAGCTGGCTGGAACTCTAAACAGAAGCAGCAGAACACACTGCAACATTTGGTTGCAGGTCCCATTTGTGACATACCACAGATGAAGTCCCCACTTTGAAGCATTTACCATATAGAAATCCTCCTCCTCCTTTTCGGCTGACCACTGTAAAAGCATGAGACAAAAGGAGCTGGAAGGAAAGAGGAAACTTTGCACAATCTGGAAGAGAGTGAAAGAAGGAAAGAGTGGTAAAGGAAATAAAGAAAACAAAAAAAAAAAAATGAGATTAGGTGGGGGGGGGGGGAGAGGAGGAGAAGAAAAGTCAAATCCAGAGGGAAAAGAGAGAGAGAAATTGGGTGGCCTGAGCGCAGGCCAATGGCCTGAGCGCAGGCCAATGGCCTGAGCGCAGGCCAATGGCCTGAGCGCAGGCCAATGGCCTGAGCGCAGGCCAATGGCCTGAGCGCAGGCCAATGGCCTGAGCGCAGGCCAATGGCCTGAGCGCAGGCCAATGGCCTGAGCGCAGGCCAATGGCCTGAGCGCAGGCCAATGGCCTGAGCGCAGGCCAATGGCCTGAGCGCAGGCCAATGGCCTGAGCGCAGGCCAATGGCCTGAGCGCAGGCCAATGGCCTGAGCGCAGGCCAGGCCTGCTGGTTTTATACCTACTGCTGGGAGTGACAAATCTGCCTCTGATTGGTTGAGAAGGCTGCTGGCATTGACAAACGGCCTCTGGTTGGTTGACAAGGCTGCTGGGTTTGCAAAGCTGCCTCTGGTTGGTTGACGAGGCATTCTTTGACAAACGGCCTCTGGTTGGTTGAGAAGGCTGCTGGGTTTGCAAAGCTGCCTCTGGTTGGTTGACAAGGCATTCTTTGATTGACAAGGCATCTGACCCTCCCCTTCACCTCAGAGCTCACCAATTAACCCATTAACCCACGCATAGCCAAACCCACTTGAAGAATTACTGTTAATCTCTTTTCCTCAGGGTGTCCCTATTTTCAATGGAGAAATGTTGGGGGGTATGGAGTTCTCCGACTCCCAAGCCGTCTGAAGGCAATCCTGTACAGTGAAGGGGTTTTTTTAAAACACGTCTAGGGTTTTATTATGTCTTTATACATGATGGATGCCGGCCAGAGTGGCTGGCGCAACCCAGTCAGTTGTGTGGGGTATAAAGAATAAAATTATCATTATGGAATGGGGCGTCCCTGTGTCTCTCTGTGTGTGTGTGTGTGTGTGTATGTGCGTGATTGTGTAATACACTTGGAGGGAAGAGCTGGCTGGAACTCTAAACAGAAGCAGCAGAACACACTGCAACATTTGGTTGCAGGTCCCATTTGTGACATACCACAGATGAAGTCCCCACTTTGAAGCATTTACCATATAGAAATCCTCCTCCTCCTTTTCGGCTGACCACTGTAAAAGCATGAGACAAAAGGAGCTGGAAGGAAAGAGGAAACTTTGCACAATCTGGAAGAGAGTGAAAGAAGGAAAGAGTGGTAAAGGAAATAAAGAAAACAAACAAAAAAAAATGAGATTAGGTGGGGGGGGGAGAGGAGGAGAAGAAAAGTCAAATCCAGAGGGAAAAGAGAGAGAGAAATTGGGTGGCCTGAGCGCAGGCCAATGGCCTGCTGGTTTTATACCTACTGCTGGGAGTGACAAATCTGCCTCTGATTGGTTGAGAAGGCTGCTGGCATTGACAAACGGCCTCTGGTTGGTTGACAAGGCTGCTGGGTTTGCAAAGCTGCCTCTGGTTGGTTGACGAGGCATTCTTTGACAAACGGCCTCTGGTTGGTTGAGAAGGCTGCTGGGTTTGCAAAGCTGCCTCTGGTTGGTTGACAAGGCATTCTTTGATTGACAAGGCATCTGACCCTCCCCTTCACCTCAGAGCTCACCAATTAACCCATTAACCCACGCATAGCCAAACCCACTTGAAGAATTACTGTTAATCTCTTTTCCTCAGGGTGTCCCTATTTTCAATGGAGAAATGTTGGGGGGTATGGAGTTCTCCGACTCCCAAGCCGTCTGAAGGCAATCCTGTACAGTGAAGGGGTTTTTTTAAAACACGTCTAGGGTTTTATTATGTCTTTATACATGATGGATGCCGGCCAGAGTGGCTGGCGCAACCCAGTCAGTTGTGTGGGGTATAAAGAATAAAATTATCATTATGGAATGGGGCGTCCCTGTGTCTCTCTGTGTGTGTGTGTGTGTGTGTATGTGCGTGATTGTGTAATACACTTGGAGGGAAGAGCTGGCTGGAACTCTAAACAGAAGCAGCAGAACACACTGCAACATTTGGTTGCAGGTCCCATTTGTGACATACCACAGATGAAGTCCCCACTTTGAAGCATTTACCATATAGAAATCCTCCTCCTCCTTTTCGGCTGACCACTGTAAAAGCATGAGACAAAAGGAGCTGGAAGGAAAGAGGAAACTTTGCACAATCTGGAAGAGAGTGAAAGAAGGAAAGAGTGGTAAAGGAAATAAAGAAAACAAACAAAAAAAAATGAGATTAGGTGGGGGGGGGGAGAGGAGGAGAAGAAAAGTCAAATCCAGAGGGAAAAGAGAGAGAGAAATTGGGTGGCCTGAGCGCAGGCCAATGGCCTGCTGGTTTTATACCTACTGCTGGGAGTGACAAATCTGCCTCTGATTGGTTGAGAAGGCTGCTGGCATTGACAAACGGCCTCTGGTTGGTTGACAAGGCTGCTGGGTTTGCAAAGCTGCCTCTGGTTGGTTGACGAGGCATTCTTTGACAAACGGCCTCTGGTTGGTTGAGAAGGCTGCTGGGTTTGCAAAGCTGCCTCTGGTTGGTTGACAAGGCATTCTTTGATTGACAAGGCATCTGACCCTCCCCTTCACCTCAGAGCTCACCAATTAACCCATTAACCCACGCATAGCCAAACCCACTTGAAGAATTACTGTTAATCTCTTTTCCTCAGGGTGTCCCTATTTTCAATGGAGAAATGTTGGGGGGTATGGAGTTCTCCGACTCCCAAGCCGTCTGAAGGCAATCCTGTACAGTGAAGGGGTTTTTTTAAAACACGTCTAGGGTTTTATTATGTCTTTATACATGATGGATGCCGGCCAGAGTGGCTGGCGCAACCCAGTCAGTTGTGTGGGGTATAAAGAATAAAATTATCATTATGGAATGGGGCGTCCCTGTGTCTCTCTGTGTGTGTGTGTGTGTGTATGTGCGTGATTGTGTAATACACTTGGAGGGAAGAGCTGGCTGGAACTCTAAACAGAAGCAGCAGAACACACTGCAACATTTGGTTGCAGGTCCCATTTGTGACATACCACAGATGAAGTCCCCACTTTGAAGCATTTACCATATAGAAATCCTCCTCCTCCTTTTCGGCTGACCACTGTAAAAGCATGAGACAAAAGGAGCTGGAAGGAAAGAGGAAACTTTGCACAATCTGGAAGAGAGTGAAAGAAGGAAAGAGTGGTAAAGGAAATAAAGAAAACAAACAAAAAAAAATGAGATTAGGTGGGGGGGGGGAGAGGAGGAGAAGAAAAGTCAAATCCAGAGGGAAAAGAGAGAGAGAAATTGGGTGGCCTGAGCGCAGGCCAATGGCCTGCTGGTTTTATACCTACTGCTGGGAGTGACAAATCTGCCTCTGATTGGTTGAGAAGGCTGCTGGCATTGACAAACGGCCTCTGGTTGGTTGACAAGGCTGCTGGGTTTGCAAAGCTGCCTCTGGTTGGTTGACGAGGCATTCTTTGACAAACGGCCTCTGGTTGGTTGAGAAGGCTGCTGGGTTTGCAAAGCTGCCTCTGGTTGGTTGACAAGGCATTCTTTGATTGACAAGGCATCTGACCCTCCCCTTCACCTCAGAGCTCACCAATTAACCCATTAACCCACGCATAGCCAAACCCACTTGAAGAATTACTGTTAATCTCTTTTCCTCAGGGTGTCCCTATTTTCAATGGAGAAATGTTGGGGGGTATGGAGTTCTCCGACTCCCAAGCCGTCTGAAGGCAATCCTGTACAGTGAAGGGGTTTTTTTAAAACACGTCTAGGGTTTTATTATGTCTTTATACATGATGGATGCCGGCCAGAGTGGCTGGCGCAACCCAGTCAGTTGTGTGGGGTATAAAGAATAAAATTATCATTATGGAATGGGGCGTCCCTGTGTCTCTCTGTGTGTGTGTGTGTGTGTATGTGCGTGATTGTGTAATACACTTGGAGGGAAGAGCTGGCTGGAACTCTAAACAGAAGCAGCAGAACACACTGCAACATTTGGTTGCAGGTCCCATTTGTGACATACCACAGATGAAGTCCCCACTTTGAAGCATTTACCATATAGAAATCCTCCTCCTCCTTTTCGGCTGACCACTGTAAAAGCATGAGACAAAAGGAGCTGGAAGGAAAGAGGAAACTTTGCACAATCTGGAAGAGAGTGAAAGAAGGAAAGAGTGGTAAAGGAAATAAAGAAAACAAAAAAAAAAAATGAGATTAGGTGGGGGGGGGGAGAGGAGGAGAAGAAAAGTCAAATCCAGAGGGAAAAGAGAGAGAGAAATTGGGTGGCCTGAGCGCAGGCCAATGGCCTGAGCGCAGGCCAATGGCCTGAGCGCAGGCCAATGGCCTGAGCGCAGGCCAATGGCCTGAGCGCAGGCCAATGGCCTGAGCGCAGGCCAATGGCCTGAGCGCAGGCCAATGGCCTGAGCGCAGGCCAATGGCCTGAGCGCAGGCCAATGGCCTGAGCGCAGGCCAATGGCCTGAGCGCAGGCCAATGGCCTGAGCGCAGGCCAATGGCCTGAGCGCAGGCCAATGGCCTGAGCGCAGGCCAATGGCCTGAGCGCAGGCCAATGGCCTGAGCGCAGGCCAATGGCCTGAGCGCAGGCCAATGGCCTGAGCGCAGGCCAATGGCCTGAGCGCAGGCCAATGGCCTGAGCGCAGGCCAGGCCTGCTGGTTTTATACCTACTGCTGGGAGTGACAAATCTGCCTCTGATTGGTTGAGAAGGCTGCTGGCATTGACAAACGGCCTCTGGTTGGTTGACAAGGCTGCTGGGTTTGCAAAGCTGCCTCTGGTTGGTTGACGAGGCATTCTTTGACAAACGGCCTCTGGTTGGTTGAGAAGGCTGCTGGGTTTGCAAAGCTGCCTCTGGTTGGTTGACAAGGCATTCTTTGATTGACAAGGCATCTGACCCTCCCCTTCACCTCAGAGCTCACCAATTAACCCATTAACCCACGCATAGCCAAACCCACTTGAAGAATTACTGTTAATCTCTTTTCCTCAGGGTGTCCCTATTTTCAATGGAGAAATGTTGGGGGGTATGGAGTTCTCCGACTCCCAAGCCGTCTGAAGGCAATCCTGTACAGTGAAGGGGTTTTTTTAAAACACGTCTAGGGTTTTATTATGTCTTTATACATGATGGATGCCGGCCAGAGTGGCTGGCGCAACCCAGTCAGTTGTGTGGGGTATAAAGAATAAAATTATCATTATGGAATGGGGCGTCCCTGTGTCTCTCTGTGTGTGTGTGTGTGTGTATGTGCGTGATTGTGTAATACACTTGGAGGGAAGAGCTGGCTGGAACTCTAAACAGAAGCAGCAGAACACACTGCAACATTTGGTTGCAGGTCCCATTTGTGACATACCACAGATGAAGTCCCCACTTTGAAGCATTTACCATATAGAAATCCTCCTCCTCCTTTTCGGCTGACCACTGTAAAAGCATGAGACAAAAGGAGCTGGAAGGAAAGAGGAAACTTTGCACAATCTGGAAGAGAGTGAAAGAAGGAAAGAGTGGTAAAGGAAATAAAGAAAACAAACAAAAAAAAATGAGATTAGGTGGGGGGGGGGAGAGGAGGAGAAGAAAAGTCAAATCCAGAGGGAAAAGAGAGAGAGAAATTGGGTGG
Source organism: Podarcis liolepis (assembly GCF_965112155.1). Taxonomy (NCBI): domain Eukaryota; kingdom Metazoa; phylum Chordata; class Lepidosauria; order Squamata; family Lacertidae; genus Podarcis; species Podarcis liolepis. The sequence continues at coordinate 68,413 of NW_028148877.1, read as the reverse complement.
CCTGAGCGCAGGCCAATGGCCTGCTGGTTTTATACCTACTGCTGGGAGTGACAAATCTGCCTCTGATTGGTTGAGAAGGCTGCTGGCATTGACAAACGGCCTCTGGTTGGTTGACAAGGCTGCTGGGTTTGCAAAGCTGCCTCTGGTTGGTTGACGAGGCATTCTTTGACAAACGGCCTCTGGTTGGTTGAGAAGGCTGCTGGGTTTGCAAAGCTGCCTCTGGTTGGTTGACAAGGCATTCTTTGATTGACAAGGCATCTGACCCTCCCCTTCACCTCAGAGCTCACCAATTAACCCATTAACCCACGCATAGCCAAACCCACTTGAAGAATTACTGTTAATCTCTTTTCCTCAGGGTGTCCCTATTTTCAATGGAGAAATGTTGGGGGGTATGGAGTTCTCCGACTCCCAAGCCGTCTGAAGGCAATCCTGTACAGTGAAGGGGTTTTTTTAAAACACGTCTAGGGTTTTATTATGTCTTTATACATGATGGATGCCGGCCAGAGTGGCTGGCGCAACCCAGTCAGTTGTGTGGGGTATAAAGAATAAAATTATCATTATGGAATGGGGCGTCCCTGTGTCTCTCTGTGTGTGTGTGTGTGTGTATGTGCGTGATTGTGTAATACACTTGGAGGGAAGAGCTGGCTGGAACTCTAAACAGAAGCAGCAGAACACACTGCAACATTTGGTTGCAGGTCCCATTTGTGACATACCACAGATGAAGTCCCCACTTTGAAGCATTTACCATATAGAAATCCTCCTCCTCCTTTTCGGCTGACCACTGTAAAAGCATGAGACAAAAGGAGCTGGAAGGAAAGAGGAAACTTTGCACAATCTGGAAGAGAGTGAAAGAAGGAAAGAGTGGTAAAGGAAATAAAGAAAACAAACAAAAAAAAATGAGATTAGGTGGGGGGGGGGAGAGGAGGAGAAGAAAAGTCAAATCCAGAGGGAAAAGAGAGAGAGAAATTGGGTGGCCTGAGCGCAGGCCAATGGCCTGAGCGCAGGCCAATGGCCTGCTGGTTTTATACCTACTGCTGGGAGTGACAAATCTGCCTCTGATTGGTTGAGAAGGCTGCTGGCATTGACAAACGGCCTCTGGTTGGTTGACAAGGCTGCTGGGTTTGCAAAGCTGCCTCTGGTTGGTTGACGAGGCATTCTTTGACAAACGGCCTCTGGTTGGTTGAGAAGGCTGCTGGGTTTGCAAAGCTGCCTCTGGTTGGTTGACAAGGCATTCTTTGATTGACAAGGCATCTGACCCTCCCCTTCACCTCAGAGCTCACCAATTAACCCATTAACCCACGCATAGCCAAACCCACTTGAAGAATTACTGTTAATCTCTTTTCCTCAGGGTGTCCCTATTTTCAATGGAGAAATGTTGGGGGGTATGGAGTTCTCCGACTCCCAAGCCGTCTGAAGGCAATCCTGTACAGTGAAGGGGTTTTTTTAAAACACGTCTAGGGTTTTATTATGTCTTTATACATGATGGATGCCGGCCAGAGTGGCTGGCGCAACCCAGTCAGTTGTGTGGGGTATAAAGAATAAAATTATCATTATGGAATGGGGCGTCCCTGTGTCTCTGTGTGTGTGTGTGTGTGTGTATGTGCGTGATTGTGTAATACACTTGGAGGGAAGAGCTGGCTGGAACTCTAAACAGAAGCAGCAGAACACACTGCAACATTTGGTTGCAGGTCCCATTTGTGACATACCACAGATGAAGTCCCCACTTTGAAGCATTTACCATATAGAAATCCTCCTCCTCCTTTTCGGCTGACCACTGTAAAAGCATGAGACAAAAGGAGCTGGAAGGAAAGAGGAAACTTTGCACAATCTGGAAGAGAGTGAAAGAAGGAAAGAGTGGTAAAGGAAATAAAGAAAACAAACAAAAAAAAATGAGATTAGGTGGGGGGGGGGGGAGAGGAGGAGAAGAAAAGTCAAATCCAGAGGGAAAAGAGAGAGAGAAATTGGGTGGCCTGAGCGCAGGCCAATGGCCTGAGCGCAGGCCAATGGCCTGAGCGCAGGCCAATGGCCTGAGCGCAGGCCAATGGCCTGAGCGCAGGCCAATGGCCTGAGCGCAGGCCAATGGCCTGAGCGCAGGCCAATGGCCTGAGCGCAGGCCAATGGCCTGAGCGCAGGCCAATGGCCTGAGCGCAGGCCAATGGCCTGAGCGCAGGCCAATGGCCTGAGCGCAGGCCAATGGCCTGAGCGCAGGCCAATGGCCTGAGCGCAGGCCAATGGCCTGAGCGCAGGCCAATGGCCTGAGCGCAGGCCAATGGCCTGAGCGCAGGCCAATGGCCTGAGCGCAGGCCAATGGCCTGAGCGCAGGCCAATGGCCTGAGCGCAGGCCAATGGCCTGAGCGCAGGCCAATGGCCTGAGCGCAGGCCAGGCCTGCTGGTTTTATACCTACTGCTGGGAGTGACAAATCTGCCTCTGATTGGTTGAGAAGGCTGCTGGCATTGACAAACGGCCTCTGGTTGGTTGACAAGGCTGCTGGGTTTGCAAAGCTGCCTCTGGTTGGTTGACGAGGCATTCTTTGACAAACGGCCTCTGGTTGGTTGAGAAGGCTGCTGGGTTTGCAAAGCTGCCTCTGGTTGGTTGACAAGGCATTCTTTGATTGACAAGGCATCTGACCCTCCCCTTCACCTCAGAGCTCACCAATTAACCCATTAACCCACGCATAGCCAAACCCACTTGAAGAATTACTGTTAATCTCTTTTCCTCAGGGTGTCCCTATTTTCAATGGAGAAATGTTGGGGGGTATGGAGTTCTCCGACTCCCAAGCCGTCTGAAGGCAATCCTGTACAGTGAAGGGGTTTTTTTAAAACACGTCTAGGGTTTTATTATGTCTTTATACATGATGGATGCCGGCCAGAGTGGCTGGCGCAACCCAGTCAGTTGTGTGGGGTATAAAGAATAAAATTATCATTATGGAATGGGGCGTCCCTGTGTCTCTCTGTGTGTGTGTGTGTGTGTATGTGCGTGATTGTGTAATACACTTGGAGGGAAGAGCTGGCTGGAACTCTAAACAGAAGCAGCAGAACACACTGCAACATTTGGTTGCAGGTCCCATTTGTGACATACCACAGATGAAGTCCCCACTTTGAAGCATTTACCATATAGAAATCCTCCTCCTCCTTTTCGGCTGACCACTGTAAAAGCATGAGACAAAAGGAGCTGGAAGGAAAGAGGAAACTTTGCACAATCTGGAAGAGAGTGAAAGAAGGAAAGAGTGGTAAAGGAAATAAAGAAAACAAACAAAAAAAAATGAGATTAGGTGGGGGGGGGGGGAGAGGAGGAGAAGAAAAGTCAAATCCAGAGGGAAAAGAGAGAGAGAAATTGGGTGGCCTGAGCGCAGGCCAATGGCCTGAGCGCAGGCCAATGGCCTGAGCGCAGGCCAATGGCCTGAGCGCAGGCCAATGGCCTGAGCGCAGGCCAATGGCCTGAGCGCAGGCCAATGGCCTGAGCGCAGGCCAATGGCCTGAGCGCAGGCCAATGGCCTGAGCGCAGGCCAATGGCCTGAGCGCAGGCCAATGGCCTGAGCGCAGGCCAATGGCCTGAGCGCAGGCCAATGGCCTGAGCGCAGGCCAATGGCCTGAGCGCAGGCCAATGGCCTGAGCGCAGGCCAATGGCCTGAGCGCAGGCCAGGCCTGCTGGTTTTATACCTACTGCTGGGAGTGACAAATCTGCCTCTGATTGGTTGAGAAGGCTGCTGGCATTGACAAACGGCCTCTGGTTGGTTGACAAGGCTGCTGGGTTTGCAAAGCTGCCTCTGGTTGGTTGACGAGGCATTCTTTGACAAACGGCCTCTGGTTGGTTGAGAAGGCTGCTGGGTTTGCAAAGCTGCCTCTGGTTGGTTGACAAGGCATTCTTTGATTGACAAGGCATCTGACCCTCCCCTTCACCTCAGAGCTCACCAATTAACCCATTAACCCACGCATAGCCAAACCCACTTGAAGAATTACTGTTAATCTCTTTTCCTCAGGGTGTCCCTATTTTCAATGGAGAAATGTTGGGGGGTATGGAGTTCTCCGACTCCCAAGCCGTCTGAAGGCAATCCTGTACAGTGAAGGGGTTTTTTTAAAACACGTCTAGGGTTTTATTATGTCTTTATACATGATGGATGCCGGCCAGAGTGGCTGGCGCAACCCAGTCAGTTGTGTGGGGTATAAAGAATAAAATTATCATTATGGAATGGGGCGTCCCTGTGTCTCTGTGTGTGTGTGTGTGTGTGTATGTGCGTGATTGTGTAATACACTTGGAGGGAAGAGCTGGCTGGAACTCTAAACAGAAGCAGCAGAACACACTGCAACATTTGGTTGCAGGTCCCATTTGTGACATACCACAGATGAAGTCCCCACTTTGAAGCATTTACCATATAGAAATCCTCCTCCTCCTTTTCGGCTGACCACTGTAAAAGCATGAGACAAAAGGAGCTGGAAGGAAAGAGGAAACTTTGCACAATCTGGAAGAGAGTGAAAGAAGGAAAGAGTGGTAAAGGAAATAAAGAAAACAAACAAAAAAAAATGAGATTAGGTGGGGGGGGGGGGAGAGGAGGAGAAGAAAAGTCAAATCCAGAGGGAAAAGAGAGAGAGAAATTGGGTGGCCTGAGCGCAGGCCAATGGCCTGAGCGCAGGCCAATGGCCTGAGCGCAGGCCAATGGCCTGAGCGCAGGCCAATGGCCTGAGCGCAGGCCAATGGCCTGAGCGCAGGCCAATGGCCTGAGCGCAGGCCAATGGCCTGAGCGCAGGCCAATGGCCTGAGCGCAGGCCAATGGCCTGAGCGCAGGCCAATGGCCTGAGCGCAGGCCAATGGCCTGAGCGCAGGCCAATGGCCTGAGCGCAGGCCAATGGCCTGAGCGCAGGCCAATGGCCTGAGCGCAGGCCAATGGCCTGAGCGCAGGCCAATGGCCTGAGCGCAGGCCAATGGCCTGAGCGCAGGCCAATGGCCTGAGCGCAGGCCAATGGCCTGAGCGCAGGCCAGGCCTGCTGGTTTTATACCTACTGCTGGGAGTGACAAATCTGCCTCTGATTGGTTGAGAAGGCTGCTGGCATTGACAAACGGCCTCTGGTTGGTTGACAAGGCTGCTGGGTTTGCAAAGCTGCCTCTGGTTGGTTGACGAGGCATTCTTTGACAAACGGCCTCTGGTTGGTTGAGAAGGCTGCTGGGTTTGCAAAGCTGCCTCTGGTTGGTTGACAAGGCATTCTTTGATTGACAAGGCATCTGACCCTCCCCTTCACCTCAGAGCTCACCAATTAACCCATTAACCCACGCATAGCCAAACCCACTTGAAGAATTACTGTTAATCTCTTTTCCTCAGGGTGTCCCTATTTTCAATGGAGAAATGTTGGGGGGTATGGAGTTCTCCGACTCCCAAGCCGTCTGAAGGCAATCCTGTACAGTGAAGGGGTTTTTTTAAAACACGTCTAGGGTTTTATTATGTCTTTATACATGATGGATGCCGGCCAGAGTGGCTGGCGCAACCCAGTCAGTTGTGTGGGGTATAAAGAATAAAATTATCATTATGGAATGGGGCGTCCCTGTGTCTCTGTGTGTGTGTGTGTGTGTGTATGTGCGTGATTGTGTAATACACTTGGAGGGAAGAGCTGGCTGGAACTCTAAACAGAAGCAGCAGAACACACTGCAACATTTGGTTGCAGGTCCCATTTGTGACATACCACAGATGAAGTCCCCACTTTGAAGCATTTACCATATAGAAATCCTCCTCCTCCTTTTCGGCTGACCACTGTAAAAGCATGAGACAAAAGGAGCTGGAAGGAAAGAGGAAACTTTGCACAATCTGGAAGAGAGTGAAAGAAGGAAAGAGTGGTAAAGGAAATAAAGAAAACAAACAAAAAAAAATGAGATTAGGTGGGGGGGGGGAGAGGAGGAGAAGAAAAGTCAAATCCAGAGGGAAAAGAGAGAGAGAAATTGGGTGGCCTGAGCGCAGGCCAATGGCCTGAGCGCAGGCCAATGGCCTGAGCGCAGGCCAATGGCCTGAGCGCAGGCCAATGGCCTGAGCGCAGGCCAATGGCCTGAGCGCAGGCCAATGGCCTGAGCGCAGGCCAATGGCCTGAGCGCAGGCCAATGGCCTGAGCGCAGGCCAATGGCCTGAGCGCAGGCCAATGGCCTGAGCGCAGGCCAATGGCCTGAGCGCAGGCCAATGGCCTGAGCGCAGGCCAATGGCCTGAGCGCAGGCCAATGGCCTGAGCGCAGGCCAATGGCCTGAGCGCAGGCCAATGGCCTGAGCGCAGGCCAGGCCTGCTGGTTTTATACCTACTGCTGGGAGTGACAAATCTGCCTCTGATTGGTTGAGAAGGCTGCTGGCATTGACAAACGGCCTCTGGTTGGTTGACAAGGCTGCTGGGTTTGCAAAGCTGCCTCTGGTTGGTTGACGAGGCATTCTTTGACAAACGGCCTCTGGTTGGTTGAGAAGGCTGCTGGGTTTGCAAAGCTGCCTCTGGTTGGTTGACAAGGCATTCTTTGATTGACAAGGCATCTGACCCTCCCCTTCACCTCAGAGCTCACCAATTAACCCATTAACCCACGCATAGCCAAACCCACTTGAAGAATTACTGTTAATCTCTTTTCCTCAGGGTGTCCCTATTTTCAATGGAGAAATGTTGGGGGGTATGGAGTTCTCCGACTCCCAAGCCGTCTGAAGGCAATCCTGTACAGTGAAGGGGTTTTTTTAAAACACGTCTAGGGTTTTATTATGTCTTTATACATGATGGATGCCGGCCAGAGTGGCTGGCGCAACCCAGTCAGTTGTGTGGGGTATAAAGAATAAAATTATCATTATGGAATGGGGCGTCCCTGTGTCTCTCTGTGTGTGTGTGTGTGTGTATGTGCGTGATTGTGTAATACACTTGGAGGGAAGAGCTGGCTGGAACTCTAAACAGAAGCAGCAGAACACACTGCAACATTTGGTTGCAGGTCCCATTTGTGACATACCACAGATGAAGTCCCCACTTTGAAGCATTTACCATATAGAAATCCTCCTCCTCCTTTTCGGCTGACCACTGTAAAAGCATGAGACAAAAGGAGCTGGAAGGAAAGAGGAAACTTTGCACAATCTGGAAGAGAGTGAAAGAAGGAAAGAGTGGTAAAGGAAATAAAGAAAACAAAAAAAAAAAAAATGAGATTAGGTGGGGGGGGGGGAGAGGAGGAGAAGAAAAGTCAAATCCAGAGGGAAAAGAGAGAGAGAAATTGGGTGGCCTGAGCGCAGGCCAATGGCCTGAGCGCAGGCCAATGGCCTGAGCGCAGGCCAATGGCCTGAGCGCAGGCCAATGGCCTGAGCGCAGGCCAATGGCCTGAGCGCAGGCCAATGGCCTGAGCGCAGGCCAATGGCCTGAGCGCAGGCCAATGGCCTGAGCGCAGGCCAATGGCCTGAGCGCAGGCCAATGGCCTGAGCGCAGGCCAATGGCCTGAGCGCAGGCCAATGGCCTGAGCGCAGGCCAGGCCTGCTGGTTTTATACCTACTGCTGGGAGTGACAAATCTGCCTCTGATTGGTTGAGAAGGCTGCTGGCATTGACAAACGGCCTCTGGTTGGTTGACAAGGCTGCTGGGTTTGCAAAGCTGCCTCTGGTTGGTTGACGAGGCATTCTTTGACAAACGGCCTCTGGTTGGTTGAGAAGGCTGCTGGGTTTGCAAAGCTGCCTCTGGTTGGTTGACAAGGCATTCTTTGATTGACAAGGCATCTGACCCTCCCCTTCACCTCAGAGCTCACCAATTAACCCATTAACCCACGCATAGCCAAACCCACTTGAAGAATTACTGTTAATCTCTTTTCCTCAGGGTGTCCCTATTTTCAATGGAGAAATGTTGGGGGGTATGGAGTTCTCCGACTCCCAAGCCGTCTGAAGGCAATCCTGTACAGTGAAGGGGTTTTTTTAAAACACGTCTAGGGTTTTATTATGTCTTTATACATGATGGATGCCGGCCAGAGTGGCTGGCGCAACCCAGTCAGTTGTGTGGGGTATAAAGAATAAAATTATCATTATGGAATGGGGCGTCCCTGTGTCTCTCTGTGTGTGTGTGTGTGTGTATGTGCGTGATTGTGTAATACACTTGGAGGGAAGAGCTGGCTGGAACTCTAAACAGAAGCAGCAGAACACACTGCAACATTTGGTTGCAGGTCCCATTTGTGACATACCACAGATGAAGTCCCCACTTTGAAGCATTTACCATATAGAAATCCTCCTCCTCCTTTTCGGCTGACCACTGTAAAAGCATGAGACAAAAGGAGCTGGAAGGAAAGAGGAAACTTTGCACAATCTGGAAGAGAGTGAAAGAAGGAAAGAGTGGTAAAGGAAATAAAGAAAACAAACAAAAAAAAATGAGATTAGGTGGGGGGGGGGAGAGGAGGAGAAGAAAAGTCAAATCCAGAGGGAAAAGAGAGAGAGAAATTGGGTGGCCTGAGCGCAGGCCAATGGCCTGAGCGCAGGCCAATGGCCTGAGCGCAGGCCAATGGCCTGAGCGCAGGCCAATGGCCTGAGCGCAGGCCAATGGCCTGAGCGCAGGCCAATGGCCTGAGCGCAGGCCAATGGCCTGAGCGCAGGCCAATGGCCTGAGCGCAGGCCAATGGCCTGAGCGCAGGCCAATGGCCTGAGCGCAGGCCAATGGCCTGAGCGCAGGCCAATGGCCTGAGCGCAGGCCAATGGCCTGAGCGCAGGCCAATGGCCTGAGCGCAGGCCAATGGCCTGAGCGCAGGCCAGGCCTGCTGGTTTTATACCTACTGCTGGGAGTGACAAATCTGCCTCTGATTGGTTGAGAAGGCTGCTGGCATTGACAAACGGCCTCTGGTTGGTTGACAAGGCTGCTGGGTTTGCAAAGCTGCCTCTGGTTGGTTGACGAGGCATTCTTTGACAAACGGCCTCTGGTTGGTTGAGAAGGCTGCTGGGTTTGCAAAGCTGCCTCTGGTTGGTTGACAAGGCATTCTTTGATTGACAAGGCATCTGACCCTCCCCTTCACCTCAGAGCTCACCAATTAACCCATTAACCCACGCATAGCCAAACCCACTTGAAGAATTACTGTTAATCTCTTTTCCTCAGGGTGTCCCTATTTTCAATGGAGAAATGTTGGGGGGTATGGAGTTCTCCGACTCCCAAGCCGTCTGAAGGCAATCCTGTACAGTGAAGGGGTTTTTTTAAAACACGTCTAGGGTTTTATTATGTCTTTATACATGATGGATGCCGGCCAGAGTGGCTGGCGCAACCCAGTCAGTTGTGTGGGGTATAAAGAATAAAATTATCATTATGGAATGGGGCGTCCCTGTGTCTCTCTGTGTGTGTGTGTGTGTGTATGTGCGTGATTGTGTAATACACTTGGAGGGAAGAGCTGGCTGGAACTCTAAACAGAAGCAGCAGAACACACTGCAACATTTGGTTGCAGGTCCCATTTGTGACATACCACAGATGAAGTCCCCACTTTGAAGCATTTACCATATAGAAATCCTCCTCCTCCTTTTCGGCTGACCACTGTAAAAGCATGAGACAAAAGGAGCTGGAAGGAAAGAGGAAACTTTGCACAATCTGGAAGAGAGTGAAAGAAGGAAAGAGTGGTAAAGGAAATAAAGAAAACAAACAAAAAAAAATGAGATTAGGTGGGGGGGGGGAGAGGAGGAGAAGAAAAGTCAAATCCAGAGGGAAAAGAGAGAGAGAAATTGGGTGGCCTGAGCGCAGGCCAATGGCCTGAGCGCAGGCCAATGGCCTGAGCGCAGGCCAATGGCCTGAGCGCAGGCCAATGGCCTGAGCGCAGGCCAATGGCCTGAGCGCAGGCCAATGGCCTGAGCGCAGGCCAATGGCCTGAGCGCAGGCCAATGGCCTGAGCGCAGGCCAATGGCCTGAGCGCAGGCCAATGGCCTGAGCGCAGGCCAATGGCCTGAGCGCAGGCCAATGGCCTGAGCGCAGGCCAATGGCCAGCGCAGGCCAATGGCCTGCTGGTTTTATACCTACTGCTGGGAGTGACAAATCTGCCTCTGATTGGTTGAGAAGGCTGCTGGCATTGACAAACGGCCTCTGGTTGGTTGACAAGGCTGCTGGGTTTGCAAAGCTGCCTCTGGTTGGTTGACGAGGCATTCTTTGACAAACGGCCTCTGGTTGGTTGAGAAGGCTGCTGGGTTTGCAAAGCTGCCTCTGGTTGGTTGACAAGGCATTCTTTGATTGACAAGGCATCTGACCCTCCCCTTCACCTCAGAGCTCACCAATTAACCCATTAACCCACGCATAGCCAAACCCACTTGAAGAATTACTGTTAATCTCTTTTCCTCAGGGTGTCCCTATTTTCAATGGAGAAATGTTGGGGGGTATGGAGTTCTCCGACTCCCAAGCCGTCTGAAGGCAATCCTGTACAGTGAAGGGGTTTTTTTAAAACACGTCTAGGGTTTTATTATGTCTTTATACATGATGGATGCCGGCCAGAGTGGCTGGCGCAACCCAGTCAGTTGTGTGGGGTATAAAGAATAAAATTATCATTATGGAATGGGGCGTCCCTGTGTCTCTCTGTGTGTGTGTGTGTGTGTATGTGCGTGATTGTGTAATACACTTGGAGGGAAGAGCTGGCTGGAACTCTAAACAGAAGCAGCAGAACACACTGCAACATTTGGTTGCAGGTCCCATTTGTGACATACCACAGATGAAGTCCCCACTTTGAAGCATTTACCATATAGAAATCCTCCTCCTCCTTTTCGGCTGACCACTGTAAAAGCATGAGACAAAAGGAGCTGGAAGGAAAGAGGAAACTTTGCACAATCTGGAAGAGAGTGAAAGAAGGAAAGAGTGGTAAAGGAAATAAAGAAAACAAAAAAAAAAAATGAGATTAGGTGGGGGGGGGAGAGGAGGAGAAGAAAAGTCAAATCCAGAGGGAAAAGAGAGAGAGAAATTGGGTGGCCTGAGCGCAGGCCAATGGCCTGCTGGTTTTATACCTACTGCTGGGAGTGACAAATCTGCCTCTGATTGGTTGAGAAGGCTGCTGGCATTGACAAACGGCCTCTGGTTGGTTGACAAGGCTGCTGGGTTTGCAAAGCTGCCTCTGGTTGGTTGACGAGGCATTCTTTGACAAACGGCCTCTGGTTGGTTGAGAAGGCTGCTGGGTTTGCAAAGCTGCCTCTGGTTGGTTGACAAGGCATTCTTTGATTGACAAGGCATCTGACCCTCCCCTTCACCTCAGAGCTCACCAATTAACCCATTAACCCACGCATAGCCAAACCCACTTGAAGAATTACTGTTAATCTCTTTTCCTCAGGGTGTCCCTATTTTCAATGGAGAAATGTTGGGGGGTATGGAGTTCTCCGACTCCCAAGCCGTCTGAAGGCAATCCTGTACAGTGAAGGGGTTTTTTTAAAACACGTCTAGGGTTTTATTATGTCTTTATACATGATGGATGCCGGCCAGAGTGGCTGGCGCAACCCAGTCAGTTGTGTGGGGTATAAAGAATAAAATTATCATTATGGAATGGGGCGTCCCTGTGTCTCTCTGTGTGTGTGTGTGTGTGTATGTGCGTGATTGTGTAATACACTTGGAGGGAAGAGCTGGCTGGAACTCTAAACAGAAGCAGCAGAACACACTGCAACATTTGGTTGCAGGTCCCATTTGTGACATACCACAGATGAAGTCCCCACTTTGAAGCATTTACCATATAGAAATCCTCCTCCTCCTTTTCGGCTGACCACTGTAAAAGCATGAGACAAAAGGAGCTGGAAGGAAAGAGGAAACTTTGCACAATCTGGAAGAGAGTGAAAGAAGGAAAGAGTGGTAAAGGAAATAAAGAAAACAAACAAAAAAAAATGAGATTAGGTGGGGGGGGGGAGAGGAGGAGAAGAAAAGTCAAATCCAGAGGGAAAAGAGAGAGAGAAATTGGGTGGCCTGAGCGCAGGCCAATGGCCTGAGCGCAGGCCAATGGCCTGCTGGTTTTATACCTACTGCTGGGAGTGACAAATCTGCCTCTGATTGGGTGAGAAGGCTGCTGGCATTGACAAACGGCCTCTGGTTGGTTGACAAGGCTGCTGGGTTTGCAAAGCTGCCTCTGGTTGGTTGACGAGGCATTCTTTGACAAACGGCCTCTGGTTGGTTGAGAAGGCTGCTGGGTTTGCAAAGCTGCCTCTGGTTGGTTGACAAGGCATTCTTTGATTGACAAGGCATCTGACCCTCCCCTTCACCTCAGAGCTCACCAATTAACCCATTAACCCACGCATAGCCAAACCCACTTGAAGAATTACTGTTAATCTCTTTTCCTCAGGGTGTCCCTATTTTCAATGGAGAAATGTTGGGGGGTATGGAGTTCTCCGACTCCCAAGCCGTCTGAAGGCAATCCTGTACAGTGAAGGGGTTTTTTTAAAACACGTCTAGGGTTTTATTATGTCTTTATACATGATGGATGCCGGCCAGAGTGGCTGGCGCAACCCAGTCAGTTGTGTGGGGTATAAAGAATAAAATTATCATTATGGAATGGGGCGTCCCTGTGTCTCTGTGTGTGTGTGTGTGTGTGTATGTGCGTGATTGTGTAATACACTTGGAGGGAAGAGCTGGCTGGAACTCTAAACAGAAGCAGCAGAACACACTGCAACATTTGGTTGCAGGTCCCATTTGTGACATACCACAGATGAAGTCCCCACTTTGAAGCATTTACCATATAGAAATCCTCCTCCTCCTTTTCGGCTGACCACTGTAAAAGCATGAGACAAAAGGAGCTGGAAGGAAAGAGGAAACTTTGCACAATCTGGAAGAGAGTGAAAGAAGGAAAGAGTGGTAAAGGAAATAAAGAAAACAAACAAAAAAAAATGAGATTAGGTGGGGGGGGGGGAGAGGAGGAGAAGAAAAGTCAAATCCAGAGGGAAAAGAGAGAGAGAAATTGGGTGGCCTGAGCGCAGGCCAATGGCCTGCTGGTTTTATACCTACTGCTGGGAGTGACAAATCTGCCTCTGATTGGTTGAGAAGGCTGCTGGCATTGACAAACGGCCTCTGGTTGGTTGACAAGGCTGCTGGGTTTGCAAAGCTGCCTCTGGTTGGTTGACGAGGCATTCTTTGACAAACGGCCTCTGGTTGGTTGAGAAGGCTGCTGGGTTTGCAAAGCTGCCTCTGGTTGGTTGACAAGGCATTCTTTGATTGACAAGGCATCTGACCCTCCCCTTCACCTCAGAGCTCACCAATTAACCCATTAACCCACGCATAGCCAAACCCACTTGAAGAATTACTGTTAATCTCTTTTCCTCAGGGTGTCCCTATTTTCAATGGAGAAATGTTGGGGGGTATGGAGTTCTCCGACTCCCAAGCCGTCTGAAGGCAATCCTGTACAGTGAAGGGGTTTTTTTAAAACACGTCTAGGGTTTTATTATGTCTTTATACATGATGGATGCCGGCCAGAGTGGCTGGCGCAACCCAGTCAGTTGTGTGGGGTATAAAGAATAAAATTATCATTATGGAATGGGGCGTCCCTGTGTCTCTCTGTGTGTGTGTGTGTGTGTATGTGCGTGATTGTGTAATACACTTGGAGGGAAGAGCTGGCTGGAACTCTAAACAGAAGCAGCAGAACACACTGCAACATTTGGTTGCAGGTCCCATTTGTGACATACCACAGATGAAGTCCCCACTTTGAAGCATTTACCATATAGAAATCCTCCTCCTCCTTTTCGGCTGACCACTGTAAAAGCATGAGACAAAAGGAGCTGGAAGGAAAGAGGAAACTTTGCACAATCTGGAAGAGAGTGAAAGAAGGAAAGAGTGGTAAAGGAAATAAAGAAAACAAAAAAAAAAAATGAGATTAGGTGGGGGGGGGAGAGGAGGAGAAGAAAAGTCAAATCCAGAGGGAAAAGAGAGAGAGAAATTGGGTGGCCTGAGCGCAGGCCAATGGCCTGCTGGTTTTATACCTACTGCTGGGAGTGACAAATCTGCCTCTGATTGGTTGAGAAGGCTGCTGGCATTGACAAACGGCCTCTGGTTGGTTGACAAGGCTGCTGGGTTTGCAAAGCTGCCTCTGGTTGGTTGACGAGGCATTCTTTGACAAACGGCCTCTGGTTGGTTGAGAAGGCTGCTGGGTTTGCAAAGCTGCCTCTGGTTGGTTGACAAGGCATTCTTTGATTGACAAGGCATCTGACCCTCCCCTTCACCTCAGAGCTCACCAATTAACCCATTAACCCACGCATAGCCAAACCCACTTGAAGAATTACTGTTAATCTCTTTTCCTCAGGGTGTCCCTATTTTCAATGGAGAAATGTTGGGGGGTATGGAGTTCTCCGACTCCCAAGCCGTCTGAAGGCAATCCTGTACAGTGAAGGGGTTTTTTTAAAACACGTCTAGGGTTTTATTATGTCTTTATACATGATGGATGCCGGCCAGAGTGGCTGGCGCAACCCAGTCAGTTGTGTGGGGTATAAAGAATAAAATTATCATTATGGAATGGGGCGTCCCTGTGTCTCTGTGTGTGTGTGTGTGTGTGTATGTGCGTGATTGTGTAATACACTTGGAGGGAAGAGCTGGCTGGAACTCTAAACAGAAGCAGCAGAACACACTGCAACATTTGGTTGCAGGTCCCATTTGTGACATACCACAGATGAAGTCCCCACTTTGAAGCATTTACCATATAGAAATCCTCCTCCTCCTTTTCGGCTGACCACTGTAAAAGCATGAGACAAAAGGAGCTGGAAGGAAAGAGGAAACTTTGCACAATCTGGAAGAGAGTGAAAGAAGGAAAGAGTGGTAAAGGAAATAAAGAAAACAAACAAAAAAAAATGAGATTAGGTGGGGGGGGGGAGAGGAGGAGAAGAAAAGTCAAATCCAGAGGGAAAAGAGAGAGAGAAATTGGGTGGCCTGAGCGCAGGCCAATGGCCTGAGCGCAGGCCAATGGCCTGAGCGCAGGCCAATGGCCTGAGCGCAGGCCAATGGCCTGAGCGCAGGCCAATGGCCTGAGCGCAGGCCAATGGCCTGAGCGCAGGCCAATGGCCTGAGCGCAGGCCAATGGCCTGAGCGCAGGCCAATGGCCTGAGCGCAGGCCAATGGCCTGAGCGCAGGCCAATGGCCTGAGCGCAGGCCAATGGCCTGAGCGCAGGCCAATGGCCTGAGCGCAGGCCAATGGCCTGAGCGCAGGCCAATGGCCTGAGCGCAGGCCAATGGCCTGAGCGCAGGCCAATGGCCTGAGCGCAGGCCAATGGCCTGAGCGCAGGCCAATGGCCTGAGCGCAGGCCAATGGCCTGAGCGCAGGCCAATGGCCTGAGCGCAGGCCAATGGCCTGAGCGCAGGCCAATGGCCTGAGCGCAGGCCAGGCCTGCTGGTTTTATACCTACTGCTGGGAGTGACAAATCTGCCTCTGATTGGTTGAGAAGGCTGCTGGCATTGACAAACGGCCTCTGGTTGGTTGACAAGGCTGCTGGGTTTGCAAAGCTGCCTCTGGTTGGTTGACGAGGCATTCTTTGACAAACGGCCTCTGGTTGGTTGAGAAGGCTGCTGGGTTTGCAAAGCTGCCTCTGGTTGGTTGACAAGGCATTCTTTGATTGACAAGGCATCTGACCCTCCCCTTCACCTCAGAGCTCACCAATTAACCCATTAACCCACGCATAGCCAAACCCACTTGAAGAATTACTGTTAATCTCTTTTCCTCAGGGTGTCCCTATTTTCAATGGAGAAATGTTGGGGGGTATGGAGTTCTCCGACTCCCAAGCCATCTGAAGGCAATCCTGTACAGTGAAGGGGTTTTTTTAAAACACGTCTAGGGTTTTATTATGTCTTTATACATGATGGATGCCGGCCAGAGTGGCTGGCGCAACCCAGTCAGTTGTGTGGGGTATAAAGAATAAAATTATCATTATGGAATGGGGCGTCCCTGTGTCTCTCTGTGTGTGTGTGTGTGTGTATGTGCGTGATTGTGTAATACACTTGGAGGGAAGAGCTGGCTGGAACTCTAAACAGAAGCAGCAGAACACACTGCAACATTTGGTTGCAGGTCCCATTTGTGACATACCACAGATGAAGTCCCCACTTTGAAGCATTTACCATATAGAAATCCTCCTCCTCCTTTTCGGCTGACCACTGTAAAAGCATGAGACAAAAGGAGCTGGAAGGAAAGAGGAAACTTTGCACAATCTGGAAGAGAGTGAAAGAAGGAAAGAGTGGTAAAGGAAATAAAGAAAACAAAAAAAAAAATGAGATTAGGTGGGGGGGGGAGAGGAGGAGAAGAAAAGTCAAATCCAGAGGGAAAAGAGAGAGAGAAATTGGGTGGCCTGAGCGCAGGCCAATGGCCTGCTGGTTTTATACCTACTGCTGGGAGTGACAAATCTGCCTCTGATTGGTTGAGAAGGCTGCTGGCATTGACAAACGGCCTCTGGTTGGTTGACAAGGCTGCTGGGTTTGCAAAGCTGCCTCTGGTTGGTTGACGAGGCATTCTTTGACAAACGGCCTCTGGTTGGTTGAGAAGGCTGCTGGGTTTGCAAAGCTGCCTCTGGTTGGTTGACAAGGCATTCTTTGATTGACAAGGCATCTGACCCTCCCCTTCACCTCAGAGCTCACCAATTAACCCATTAACCCACGCATAGCCAAACCCACTTGAAGAATTACTGTTAATCTCTTTTCCTCAGGGTGTCCCTATTTTCAATGGAGAAATGTTGGGGGGTATGGAGTTCTCCGACTCCCAAGCCGTCTGAAGGCAATCCTGTACAGTGAAGGGGTTTTTTTAAAACACGTCTAGGGTTTTATTATGTCTTTATACATGATGGATGCCGGCCAGAGTGGCTGGCGCAACCCAGTCAGTTGTGTGGGGTATAAAGAATAAAATTATCATTATGGAATGGGGCGTCCCTGTGTCTCTGTGTGTGTGTGTGTGTGTGTATGTGCGTGATTGTGTAATACACTTGGAGGGAAGAGCTGGCTGGAACTCTAAACAGAAGCAGCAGAACACACTGCAACATTTGGTTGCAGGTCCCATTTGTGACATACCACAGATGAAGTCCCCACTTTGAAGCATTTACCATATAGAAATCCTCCTCCTCCTTTTCGGCTGACCACTGTAAAAGCATGAGACAAAAGGAGCTGGAAGGAAAGAGGAAACTTTGCACAATCTGGAAGAGAGTGAAAGAAGGAAAGAGTGGTAAAGGAAATAAAGAAAACAAACAAAAAAAAATGAGATTAGGTGGGGGGGGGGAGAGGAGGAGAAGAAAAGTCAAATCCAGAGGGAAAAGAGAGAGAGAGAAATTGGGTGGCCTGAGCGCAGGCCAATGGCCTGAGCGCAGGCCAATGGCCTGAGCGCAGGCCAATGGCCTGAGCGCAGGCCAATGGCCTGAGCGCAGGCCAATGGCCTGAGCGCAGGCCAATGGCCTGAGCGCAGGCCAATGGCCTGAGCGCAGGCCAATGGCCTGAGCGCAGGCCAATGGCCTGAGCGCAGGCCAATGGCCTGAGCGCAGGCCAATGGCCTGAGCGCAGGCCAATGGCCTGAGCGCAGGCCAATGGCCTGAGCGCAGGCCAATGGCCTGAGCGCAGGCCAATGGCCTGAGCGCAGGCCAATGGCCTGAGCGCAGGCCAATGGCCTGAGCGCAGGCCAATGGCCTGAGCGCAGGCCAATGGCCTGAGCGCAGGCCAGGCCTGCTGGTTTTATACCTACTGCTGGGAGTGACAAATCTGCCTCTGATTGGTTGAGAAGGCTGCTGGCATTGACAAACGGCCTCTGGTTGGTTGACAAGGCTGCTGGGTTTGCAAAGCTGCCTCTGGTTGGTTGACAAGGCATTCTTTGATTGACAAGGCATCTGACCCTCCCCTTCACCTCAGAGCTCACCAATTAACCCATTAACCCACGCATAGCCAAACCCACTTGAAGAATTACTGTTAATCTCTTTTCCTCAGGGTGTCCCTATTTTCAATGGAGAAATGTTGGGGGGTATGGAGTTCTCCGACTCCCAAGCCGTCTGAAGGCAATCCTGTACAGTGAAGGGGTTTTTTTAAAACACGTCTAGGGTTTTATTATGTCTTTATACATGATGGATGCCGGCCAGAGTGGCTGGCGCAACCCAGTCAGTTGTGTGGGGTATAAAGAATAAAATTATCATTATGGAATGGGGCGTCCCTGTGTCTCTCTCTGTGTGTGTGTGTGTGTATGTGCGTGATTGTGTAATACACTTGGAGGGAAGAGCTGGCTGGAACTCTAAACAGAAGCAGCAGAACACACTGCAACATTTGGTTGCAGGTCCCATTTGTGACATACCACAGATGAAGTCCCCACTTTGAAGCATTTACCATATAGAAATCCTCCTCCTCCTTTTCGGCTGACCACTGTAAAAGCATGAGACAAAAGGAGCTGGAAGGAAAGAGGAAACTTTGCACAATCTGGAAGAGAGTGAAAGAAGGAAAGAGTGGTAAAGGAAATAAAGAAAACAAACAAAAAAAAATGAGATTAGGTGGGGGGGGGGGAGAGGAGGAGAAGAAAAGTCAAATCCAGAGGGAAAAGAGAGAGAGAAATTGGGTGGCCTGAGCGCAGGCCAATGGCCTGCTGGTTTTATACCTACTGCTGGGAGTGACAAATCTGCCTCTGATTGGTTGAGAAGGCTGCTGGCATTGACAAACGGCCTCTGGTTGGTTGACAAGGCTGCTGGGTTTGCAAAGCTGCCTCTGGTTGGTTGACAAGGCATTCTTTGATTGACAAGGCATCTGACCCTCCCCTTCACCTCAGAGCTCACCAATTAACCCATTAACCCACGCATAGCCAAACCCACTTGAAGAATTACTGTTAATCTCTTTTCCTCAGGGTGTCCCTATTTTCAATGGAGAAATGTTGGGGGGTATGGAGTTCTCCGACTCCCAAGCCGTCTGAAGGCAATCCTGTACAGTGAAGGGGTTTTTTTAAAACACGTCTAGGGTTTTATTATGTCTTTATACATGATGGATGCCGGCCAGAGTGGCTGGCGCAACCCAGTCAGTTGTGTGGGGTATAAAGAATAAAATTATCATTATGGAATGGGGCGTCCCTGTGTCTCTCTCTGTGTGTGTGTGTGTGTATGTGCGTGATTGTGTAATACACTTGGAGGGAAGAGCTGGCTGGAACTCTAAACAGAAGCAGCAGAACACACTGCAACATTTGGTTGCAGGTCCCATTTGTGACATACCACAGATGAAGTCCCCACTTTGAAGCATTTACCATATAGAAATCCTCCTCCTCCTTTTCGGCTGACCACTGTAAAAGCATGAGACAAAAGGAGCTGGAAGGAAAGAGGAAACTTTGCACAATCTGGAAGAGAGTGAAAGAAGGAAAGAGTGGTAAAGGAAATAAAGAAAACAAACAAAAAAAAATGAGATTAGGTGGGGGGGGGGGAGAGGAGGAGAAGAAAAGTCAAATCCAGAGGGAAAAGAGAGAGAGAAATTGGGTGGCCTGAGCGCAGGCCAATGGCCTGCTGGTTTTATACCTACTGCTGGGAGTGACAAATCTGCCTCTGATTGGTTGAGAAGGCTGCTGGCATTGACAAACGGCCTCTGGTTGGTTGACAAGGCTGCTGGGTTTGCAAAGCTGCCTCTGGTTGGTTGACGAGGCATTCTTTGACAAACGGCCTCTGGTTGGTTGAGAAGGCTGCTGGGTTTGCAAAGCTGCCTCTGGTTGGTTGACAAGGCATTCTTTGATTGACAAGGCATCTGACCCTCCCCTTCACCTCAGAGCTCACCAATTAACCCATTAACCCACGCATAGCCAAACCCACTTGAAGAATTACTGTTAATCTCTTTTCCTCAGGGTGTCCCTATTTTCAATGGAGAAATGTTGGGGGGTATGGAGTTCTCCGACTCCCAAGCCGTCTGAAGGCAATCCTGTACAGTGAAGGGGTTTTTTTAAAACACGTCTAGGGTTTTATTATGTCTTTATACATGATGGATGCCGGCCAGAGTGGCTGGCGCAACCCAGTCAGTTGTGTGGGGTATAAAGAATAAAATTATCATTATGGAATGGGGCGTCCCTGTGTCTCTCTGTGTGTGTGTGTGTGTGTATGTGCGTGATTGTGTAATACACTTGGAGGGAAGAGCTGGCTGGAACTCTAAACAGAAGCAGCAGAACACACTGCAACATTTGGTTGCAGGTCCCATTTGTGACATACCACAGATGAAGTCCCCACTTTGAAGCATTTACCATATAGAAATCCTCCTCCTCCTTTTCGGCTGACCACTGTAAAAGCATGAGACAAAAGGAGCTGGAAGGAAAGAGGAAACTTTGCACAATCTGGAAGAGAGTGAAAGAAGGAAAGAGTGGTAAAGGAAATAAAGAAAACAAAAAAAAAAAATGAGATTAGGTGGGGGGGGGAGAGGAGGAGAAGAAAAGTCAAATCCAGAGGGAAAAGAGAGAGAGAAATTGGGTGGCCTGAGCGCAGGCCAATGGCCTGCTGGTTTTATACCTACTGCTGGGAGTGACAAATCTGCCTCTGATTGGTTGAGAAGGCTGCTGGCATTGACAAACGGCCTCTGGTTGGTTGACAAGGCTGCTGGGTTTGCAAAGCTGCCTCTGGTTGGTTGACGAGGCATTCTTTGACAAACGGCCTCTGGTTGGTTGAGAAGGCTGCTGGGTTTGCAAAGCTGCCTCTGGTTGGTTGACAAGGCATTCTTTGATTGACAAGGCATCTGACCCTCCCCTTCACCTCAGAGCTCACCAATTAACCCATTAACCCACGCATAGCCAAACCCACTTGAAGAATTACTGTTAATCTCTTTTCCTCAGGGTGTCCCTATTTTCAATGGAGAAATGTTGGGGGGTATGGAGTTCTCCGACTCCCAAGCCGTCTGAAGGCAATCCTGTACAGTGAAGGGGTTTTTTTAAAACACGTCTAGGGTTTTATTATGTCTTTATACATGATGGATGCCGGCCAGAGTGGCTGGCGCAACCCAGTCAGTTGTGTGGGGTATAAAGAATAAAATTATCATTATGGAATGGGGCGTCCCTGTGTCTCTGTGTGTGTGTGTGTGTGTGTATGTGCGTGATTGTGTAATACACTTGGAGGGAAGAGCTGGCTGGAACTCTAAACAGAAGCAGCAGAACACACTGCAACATTTGGTTGCAGGTCCCATTTGTGACATACCACAGATGAAGTCCCCACTTTGAAGCATTTACCATATAGAAATCCTCCTCCTCCTTTTCGGCTGACCACTGTAAAAGCATGAGACAAAAGGAGCTGGAAGGAAAGAGGAAACTTTGCACAATCTGGAAGAGAGTGAAAGAAGGAAAGAGTGGTAAAGGAAATAAAGAAAACAAACAAAAAAAAATGAGATTAGGTGGGGGGGGGGAGAGGAGGAGAAGAAAAGTCAAATCCAGAGGGAAAAGAGAGAGAGAAATTGGGTGGCCTGAGCGCAGGCCAATGGCCTGAGCGCAGGCCAATGGCCTGAGCGCAGGCCAATGGCCTGAGCGCAGGCCAATGGCCTGAGCGCAGGCCAATGGCCTGAGCGCAGGCCAATGGCCTGAGCGCAGGCCAATGGCCTGAGCGCAGGCCAATGGCCTGAGCGCAGGCCAATGGCCTGAGCGCAGGCCAATGGCCTGAGCGCAGGCCAATGGCCTGAGCGCAGGCCAATGGCCTGAGCGCAGGCCAATGGCCTGAGCGCAGGCCAATGGCCTGAGCGCAGGCCAATGGCCTGAGCGCAGGCCAATGGCCTGAGCGCAGGCCAATGGCCTGAGCGCAGGCCAATGGCCTGAGCGCAGGCCAGGCCTGCTGGTTTTATACCTACTGCTGGGAGTGACAAATCTGCCTCTGATTGGTTGAGAAGGCTGCTGGCATTGACAAACGGCCTCTGGTTGGTTGACAAGGCTGCTGGGTTTGCAAAGCTGCCTCTGGTTGGTTGACGAGGCATTCTTTGACAAACGGCCTCTGGTTGGTTGAGAAGGCTGCTGGGTTTGCAAAGCTGCCTCTGGTTGGTTGACAAGGCATTCTTTGATTGACAAGGCATCTGACCCTCCCCTTCACCTCAGAGCTCACCAATTAACCCATTAACCCACGCATAGCCAAACCCACTTGAAGAATTACTGTTAATCTCTTTTCCTCAGGGTGTCCCTATTTTCAATGGAGAAATGTTGGGGGGTATGGAGTTCTCCGACTCCCAAGCCGTCTGAAGGCAATCCTGTACAGTGAAGGGGTTTTTTTAAAACACGTCTAGGGTTTTATTATGTCTTTATACATGATGGATGCCGGCCAGAGTGGCTGGCGCAACCCAGTCAGTTGTGTGGGGTATAAAGAATAAAATTATCATTATGGAATGGGGCGTCCCTGTGTCTCTCTGTGTGTGTGTGTGTGTGTATGTGCGTGATTGTGTAATACACTTGGAGGGAAGAGCTGGCTGGAACTCTAAACAGAAGCAGCAGAACACACTGCAACATTTGGTTGCAGGTCCCATTTGTGACATACCACAGATGAAGTCCCCACTTTGAAGCATTTACCATATAGAAATCCTCCTCCTCCTTTTCGGCTGACCACTGTAAAAGCATGAGACAAAAGGAGCTGGAAGGAAAGAGGAAACTTTGCACAATCTGGAAGAGAGTGAAAGAAGGAAAGAGTGGTAAAGGAAATAAAGAAAACAAACAAAAAAAAATGAGATTAGGTGGGGGGGGGGGAGAGGAGGAGAAGAAAAGTCAAATCCAGAGGGAAAAGAGAGAGAGAAATTGGGTGGCCTGAGCGCAGGCCAATGGCCTGAGCGCAGGCCAATGGCCTGCTGGTTTTATACCTACTGCTGGGAGTGACAAATCTGCCTCTGATTGGTTGAGAAGGCTGCTGGCATTGACAAACGGCCTCTGGTTGGTTGACAAGGCTGCTGGGTTTGCAAAGCTGCCTCTGGTTGGTTGACGAGGCATTCTTTGACAAACGGCCTCTGGTTGGTTGAGAAGGCTGCTGGGTTTGCAAAGCTGCCTCTGGTTGGTTGACAAGGCATTCTTTGATTGACAAGGCATCTGACCCTCCCCTTCACCTCAGAGCTCACCAATTAACCCATTAACCCACGCATAGCCAAACCCACTTGAAGAATTACTGTTAATCTCTTTTCCTCAGGGTGTCCCTATTTTCAATGGAGAAATGTTGGGGGGTATGGAGTTCTCCGACTCCCAAGCCGTCTGAAGGCAATCCTGTACAGTGAAGGGGTTTTTTTAAAACACGTCTAGGGTTTTATTATGTCTTTATACATGATGGATGCCGGCCAGAGTGGCTGGCGCAACCCAGTCAGTTGTGTGGGGTATAAAGAATAAAATTATCATTATGGAATGGGGCGTCCCTGTGTCTCTCTGTGTGTGTGTGTGTGTGTATGTGCGTGATTGTGTAATACACTTGGAGGGAAGAGCTGGCTGGAACTCTAAACAGAAGCAGCAGAACACACTGCAACATTTGGTTGCAGGTCCCATTTGTGACATACCACAGATGAAGTCCCCACTTTGAAGCATTTACCATATAGAAATCCTCCTCCTCCTTTTCGGCTGACCACTGTAAAAGCATGAGACAAAAGGAGCTGGAAGGAAAGAGGAAACTTTGCACAATCTGGAAGAGAGTGAAAGAAGGAAAGAGTGGTAAAGGAAATAAAGAAAACAAACAAAAAAAAATGAGATTAGGTGGGGGGGGGGGAGAGGAGGAGAAGAAAAGTCAAATCCAGAGGGAAAAGAGAGAGAGAAATTGGGTGGCCTGAGCGCAGGCCAATGGCCTGAGCGCAGGCCAATGGCCTGAGCGCAGGCCAATGGCCTGAGCGCAGGCCAATGGCCTGAGCGCAGGCCAATGGCCTGAGCGCAGGCCAATGGCCTGAGCGCAGGCCAATGGCCTGAGCGCAGGCCAATGGCCTGAGCGCAGGCCAATGGCCTGAGCGCAGGCCAATGGCCTGAGCGCAGGCCAATGGCCTGAGCGCAGGCCAATGGCCTGAGCGCAGGCCAATGGCCTGAGCGCAGGCCAATGGCCTGAGCGCAGGCCAATGGCCTGAGCGCAGGCCAATGGCCTGAGCGCAGGCCAATGGCCTGAGCGCAGGCCAATGGCCTGAGCGCAGGCCAATGGCCTGAGCGCAGGCCAGGCCTGCTGGTTTTATACCTACTGCTGGGAGTGACAAATCTGCCTCTGATTGGTTGAGAAGGCTGCTGGCATTGACAAACGGCCTCTGGTTGGTTGACAAGGCTGCTGGGTTTGCAAAGCTGCCTCTGGTTGGTTGACGAGGCATTCTTTGACAAACGGCCTCTGGTTGGTTGAGAAGGCTGCTGGGTTTGCAAAGCTGCCTCTGGTTGGTTGACAAGGCATTCTTTGATTGACAAGGCATCTGACCCTCCCCTTCACCTCAGAGCTCACCAATTAACCCATTAACCCACGCATAGCCAAACCCACTTGAAGAATTACTGTTAATCTCTTTTCCTCAGGGTGTCCCTATTTTCAATGGAGAAATGTTGGGGGGTATGGAGTTCTCCGACTCCCAAGCCGTCTGAAGGCAATCCTGTACAGTGAAGGGGTTTTTTTAAAACACGTCTAGGGTTTTATTATGTCTTTATACATGATGGATGCCGGCCAGAGTGGCTGGCGCAACCCAGTCAGTTGTGTGGGGTATAAAGAATAAAATTATCATTATGGAATGGGGCGTCCCTGTGTCTCTCTGTGTGTGTGTGTGTGTGTATGTGCGTGATTGTGTAATACACTTGGAGGGAAGAGCTGGCTGGAACTCTAAACAGAAGCAGCAGAACACACTGCAACATTTGGTTGCAGGTCCCATTTGTGACATACCACAGATGAAGTCCCCACTTTGAAGCATTTACCATATAGAAATCCTCCTCCTCCTTTTCGGCTGACCACTGTAAAAGCATGAGACAAAAGGAGCTGGAAGGAAAGAGGAAACTTTGCACAATCTGGAAGAGAGTGAAAGAAGGAAAGAGTGGTAAAGGAAATAAAGAAAACAAACAAAAAAAAATGAGATTAGGTGGGGGGGGGGAGAGGAGGAGAAGAAAAGTCAAATCCAGAGGGAAAAGAGAGAGAGAAATTGGGTGGCCTGAGCGCAGGCCAATGGCCTGAGCGCAGGCCAATGGCCTGAGCGCAGGCCAATGGCCTGAGCGCAGGCCAATGGCCTGAGCGCAGGCCAATGGCCTGAGCGCAGGCCAATGGCCTGAGCGCAGGCCAATGGCCTGAGCGCAGGCCAATGGCCTGAGCGCAGGCCAATGGCCTGAGCGCAGGCCAATGGCCTGAGCGCAGGCCAATGGCCTGAGCGCAGGCCAATGGCCTGAGCGCAGGCCAGGCCTGCTGGTTTTATACCTACTGCTGGGAGTGACAAATCTGCCTCTGATTGGTTGAGAAGGCTGCTGGCATTGACAAACGGCCTCTGGTTGGTTGACAAGGCTGCTGGGTTTGCAAAGCTGCCTCTGGTTGGTTGACGAGGCATTCTTTGACAAACGGCCTCTGGTTGGTTGAGAAGGCTGCTGGGTTTGCAAAGCTGCCTCTGGTTGGTTGACAAGGCATTCTTTGATTGACAAGGCATCTGACCCTCCCCTTCACCTCAGAGCTCACCAATTAACCCATTAACCCACGCATAGCCAAACCCACTTGAAGAATTACTGTTAATCTCTTTTCCTCAGGGTGTCCCTATTTTCAATGGAGAAATGTTGGGGGGTATGGAGTTCTCCGACTCCCAAGCCGTCTGAAGGCAATCCTGTACAGTGAAGGGGTTTTTTTAAAACACGTCTAGGGTTTTATTATGTCTTTATACATGATGGATGCCGGCCAGAGTGGCTGGCGCAACCCAGTCAGTTGTGTGGGGTATAAAGAATAAAATTATCATTATGGAATGGGGCGTCCCTGTGTCTCTCTGTGTGTGTGTGTGTGTGTATGTGCGTGATTGTGTAATACACTTGGAGGGAAGAGCTGGCTGGAACTCTAAACAGAAGCAGCAGAACACACTGCAACATTTGGTTGCAGGTCCCATTTGTGACATACCACAGATGAAGTCCCCACTTTGAAGCATTTACCATATAGAAATCCTCCTCCTCCTTTTCGGCTGACCACTGTAAAAGCATGAGACAAAAGGAGCTGGAAGGAAAGAGGAAACTTTGCACAATCTGGAAGAGAGTGAAAGAAGGAAAGAGTGGTAAAGGAAATAAAGAAAACAAACAAAAAAAAATGAGATTAGGTGGGGGGGGGGAGAGGAGGAGAAGAAAAGTCAAATCCAGAGGGAAAAGAGAGAGAGAAATTGGGTGGCCTGAGCGCAGGCCAATGGCCTGAGCGCAGGCCAATGGCCTGAGCGCAGGCCAATGGCCTGAGCGCAGGCCAATGGCCTGAGCGCAGGCCAATGGCCTGAGCGCAGGCCAATGGCCTGAGCGCAGGCCAATGGCCTGAGCGCAGGCCAATGGCCTGAGCGCAGGCCAATGGCCTGAGCGCAGGCCAATGGCCTGAGCGCAGGCCAATGGCCTGAGCGCAGGCCAATGGCCTGAGCGCAGGCCAATGGCCTGAGCGCAGGCCAATGGCCTGAGCGCAGGCCAATGGCCTGAGCGCAGGCCAGGCCTGCTGGTTTTATACCTACTGCTGGGAGTGACAAATCTGCCTCTGATTGGTTGAGAAGGCTGCTGGCATTGACAAACGGCCTCTGGTTGGTTGACAAGGCTGCTGGGTTTGCAAAGCTGCCTCTGGTTGGTTGACGAGGCATTCTTTGACAAACGGCCTCTGGTTGGTTGAGAAGGCTGCTGGGTTTGCAAAGCTGCCTCTGGTTGGTTGACAAGGCATTCTTTGATTGACAAGGCATCTGACCCTCCCCTTCACCTCAGAGCTCACCAATTAACCCATTAACCCACGCATAGCCAAACCCACTTGAAGAATTACTGTTAATCTCTTTTCCTCAGGGTGTCCCTATTTTCAATGGAGAAATGTTGGGGGGTATGGAGTTCTCCGACTCCCAAGCCATCTGAAGGCAATCCTGTACAGTGAAGGGGTTTTTTTAAAACACGTCTAGGGTTTTATTATGTCTTTATACATGATGGATGCCGGCCAGAGTGGCTGGCGCAACCCAGTCAGTTGTGTGGGGTATAAAGAATAAAATTATCATTATGGAATGGGGCGTCCCTGTGTCTCTCTGTGTGTGTGTGTGTGTGTATGTGCGTGATTGTGTAATACACTTGGAGGGAAGAGCTGGCTGGAACTCTAAACAGAAGCAGCAGAACACACTGCAACATTTGGTTGCAGGTCCCATTTGTGACATACCACAGATGAAGTCCCCACTTTGAAGCATTTACCATATAGAAATCCTCCTCCTCCTTTTCGGCTGACCACTGTAAAAGCATGAGACAAAAGGAGCTGGAAGGAAAGAGGAAACTTTGCACAATCTGGAAGAGAGTGAAAGAAGGAAAGAGTGGTAAAGGAAATAAAGAAAACAAACAAAAAAAAAATGAGATTAGGTGGGGGGGGGGGGAGAGGAGGAGAAGAAAAGTCAAATCCAGAGGGAAAAGAGAGAGAGAAATTGGGTGGCCTGAGCGCAGGCCAATGGCCTGCTGGTTTTATACCTACTGCTGGGAGTGACAAATCTGCCTCTGATTGGTTGAGAAGGCTGCTGGCATTGACAAACGGCCTCTGGTTGGTTGACAAGGCTGCTGGGTTTGCAAAGCTGCCTCTGGTTGGTTGACGAGGCATTCTTTGACAAACGGCCTCTGGTTGGTTGAGAAGGCTGCTGGGTTTGCAAAGCTGCCTCTGGTTGGTTGACAAGGCATTCTTTGATTGACAAGGCATCTGACCCTCCCCTTCACCTCAGAGCTCACCAATTAACCCATTAACCCACGCATAGCCAAACCCACTTGAAGAATTACTGTTAATCTCTTTTCCTCAGGGTGTCCCTATTTTCAATGGAGAAATGTTGGGGGGTATGGAGTTCTCCGACTCCCAAGCCGTCTGAAGGCAATCCTGTACAGTGAAGGGGTTTTTTTAAAACACGTCTAGGGTTTTATTATGTCTTTATACATGATGGATGCCGGCCAGAGTGGCTGGCGCAACCCAGTCAGTTGTGTGGGGTATAAAGAATAAAATTATCATTATGGAATGGGGCGTCCCTGTGTCTCTCTGTGTGTGTGTGTGTGTGTATGTACGTGATTGTGTAATACACTTGGAGGGAAGAGCTGGCTGGAACTCTAAACAGAAGCAGCAGAACACACTGCAACATTTGGTTGCAGGTCCCATTTGTGACATACCACAGATGAAGTCCCCACTTTGAAGCATTTACCATATAGAAATCCTCCTCCTCCTTTTCGGCTGACCACTGTAAAAGCATGAGACAAAAGGAGCTGGAAGGAAAGAGGAAACTTTGCACAATCTGGAAGAGAGTGAAAGAAGGAAAGAGTGGTAAAGGAAATAAAGAAAACAAAAAAAAAAAATGAGATTAGGTGGGGGGGGGAGAGGAGGAGAAGAAAAGTCAAATCCAGAGGGAAAAGAGAGAGAGAAATTGGGTGGCCTGAGCGCAGGCCAATGGCCTGCTGGTTTTATACCTACTGCTGGGAGTGACAAATCTGCCTCTGATTGGTTGAGAAGGCTGCTGGCATTGACAAACGGCCTCTGGTTGGTTGACAAGGCTGCTGGGTTTGCAAAGCTGCCTCTGGTTGGTTGACGAGGCATTCTTTGACAAACGGCCTCTGGTTGGTTGAGAAGGCTGCTGGGTTTGCAAAGCTGCCTCTGGTTGGTTGACAAGGCATTCTTTGATTGACAAGGCATCTGACCCTCCCCTTCACCTCAGAGCTCACCAATTAACCCATTAACCCACGCATAGCCAAACCCACTTGAAGAATTACTGTTAATCTCTTTTCCTCAGGGTGTCCCTATTTTCAATGGAGAAATGTTGGGGGGTATGGAGTTCTCCGACTCCCAAGCCGTCTGAAGGCAATCCTGTACAGTGAAGGGGTTTTTTTAAAACACGTCTAGGGTTTTATTATGTCTTTATACATGATGGATGCCGGCCAGAGTGGCTGGCGCAACCCAGTCAGTTGTGTGGGGTATAAAGAATAAAATTATCATTATGGAATGGGGCGTCCCTGTGTCTCTCTGTGTGTGTGTGTGTGTGTATGTGCGTGATTGTGTAATACACTTGGAGGGAAGAGCTGGCTGGAACTCTAAACAGAAGCAGCAGAACACACTGCAACATTTGGTTGCAGGTCCCATTTGTGACATACCACAGATGAAGTCCCCACTTTGAAGCATTTACCATATAGAAATCCTCCTCCTCCTTTTCGGCTGACCACTGTAAAAGCATGAGACAAAAGGAGCTGGAAGGAAAGAGGAAACTTTGCACAATCTGGAAGAGAGTGAAAGAAGGAAAGAGTGGTAAAGGAAATAAAGAAAACAAACAAAAAAAAATGAGATTAGGTGGGGGGGGGGAGAGGAGGAGAAGAAAAGTCAAATCCAGAGGGAAAAGAGAGAGAGAAATTGGGTGGCCTGAGCGCAGGCCAATGGCCTGAGCGCAGGCCAATGGCCTGAGCGCAGGCCAATGGCCTGAGCGCAGGCCAATGGCCTGAGCGCAGGCCAATGGCCTGAGCGCAGGCCAATGGCCTGAGCGCAGGCCAATGGCCTGAGCGCAGGCCAATGGCCTGAGCGCAGGCCAATGGCCTGAGCGCAGGCCAATGGCCTGAGCGCAGGCCAATGGCCTGAGCGCAGGCCAATGGCCTGAGCGCAGGCCAATGGCCTGAGCGCAGGCCAATGGCCTGAGCGCAGGCCAATGGCCTGAGCGCAGGCCAGGCCTGCTGGTTTTATACCTACTGCTGGGAGTGACAAATCTGCCTCTGATTGGTTGAGAAGGCTGCTGGCATTGACAAACGGCCTCTGGTTGGTTGACAAGGCTGCTGGGTTTGCAAAGCTGCCTCTGGTTGGTTGACGAGGCATTCTTTGACAAACGGCCTCTGGTTGGTTGAGAAGGCTGCTGGGTTTGCAAAGCTGCCTCTGGTTGGTTGACAAGGCATTCTTTGATTGACAAGGCATCTGACCCTCCCCTTCACCTCAGAGCTCACCAATTAACCCATTAACCCACGCATAGCCAAACCCACTTGAAGAATTACTGTTAATCTCTTTTCCTCAGGGTGTCCCTATTTTCAATGGAGAAATGTTGGGGGGTATGGAGTTCTCCGACTCCCAAGCCATCTGAAGGCAATCCTGTACAGTGAAGGGGTTTTTTTAAAACACGTCTAGGGTTTTATTATGTCTTTATACATGATGGATGCCGGCCAGAGTGGCTGGCGCAACCCAGTCAGTTGTGTGGGGTATAAAGAATAAAATTATCATTATGGAATGGGGCGTCCCTGTGTCTCTCTGTGTGTGTGTGTGTGTGTATGTGCGTGATTGTGTAATACACTTGGAGGGAAGAGCTGGCTGGAACTCTAAACAGAAGCAGCAGAACACACTGCAACATTTGGTTGCAGGTCCCATTTGTGACATACCACAGATGAAGTCCCCACTTTGAAGCATTTACCATATAGAAATCCTCCTCCTCCTTTTCGGCTGACCACTGTAAAAGCATGAGACAAAAGGAGCTGGAAGGAAAGAGGAAACTTTGCACAATCTGGAAGAGAGTGAAAGAAGGAAAGAGTGGTAAAGGAAATAAAGAAAACAAACAAAAAAAAATGAGATTAGGTGGGGGGGGGGGAGAGGAGGAGAAGAAAAGTCAAATCCAGAGGGAAAAGAGAGAGAGAAATTGGGTGGCCTGAGCGCAGGCCAATGGCCTGCTGGTTTTATAACTACTGCTGGGAGTGACAAATCTGCCTCTGATTGGTTGAGAAGGCTGCTGGCATTGACAAACGGCCTCTGGTTGGTTGACAAGGCTGCTGGGTTTGCAAAGCTGCCTCTGGTTGGTTGACGAGGCATTCTTTGACAAACGGCCTCTGGTTGGTTGAGAAGGCTGCTGGGTTTGCAAAGCTGCCTCTGGTTGGTTGACAAGGCATTCTTTGATTGACAAGGCATCTGACCCTCCCCTTCACCTCAGAGCTCACCAATTAACCCATTAACCCACGCATAGCCAAACCCACTTGAAGAATTACTGTTAATCTCTTTTCCTCAGGGTGTCCCTATTTTCAATGGAGAAATGTTGGGGGGTATGGAGTTCTCCGACTCCCAAGCCGTCTGAAGGCAATCCTGTACAGTGAAGGGGTTTTTTTAAAACACGTCTAGGGTTTTATTATGTCTTTATACATGATGGATGCCGGCCAGAGTGGCTGGCGCAACCCAGTCAGTTGTGTGGGGTATAAAGAATAAAATTATCATTATGGAATGGGGCGTCCCTGTGTCTCTCTGTGTGTGTGTGTGTGTGTATGTGCGTGATTGTGTAATACACTTGGAGGGAAGAGCTGGCTGGAACTCTAAACAGAAGCAGCAGAACACACTGCAACATTTGGTTGCAGGTCCCATTTGTGACATACCACAGATGAAGTCCCCACTTTGAAGCATTTACCATATAGAAATCCTCCTCCTCCTTTTCGGCTGACCACTGTAAAAGCATGAGACAAAAGGAGCTGGAAGGAAAGAGGAAACTTTGCACAATCTGGAAGAGAGTGAAAGAAGGAAAGAGTGGTAAAGGAAATAAAGAAAACAAAAAAAAAAAATGAGATTAGGTGGGGGGGGGAGAGGAGGAGAAGAAAAGTCAAATCCAGAGGGAAAAGAGAGAGAGAAATTGGGTGGCCTGAGCGCAGGCCAATGGCCTGCTGGTTTTATACCTACTGCTGGGAGTGACAAATCTGCCTCTGATTGGTTGAGAAGGCTGCTGGCATTGACAAACGGCCTCTGGTTGGTTGACAAGGCTGCTGGGTTTGCAAAGCTGCCTCTGGTTGGTTGACGAGGCATTCTTTGACAAACGGCCTCTGGTTGGTTGAGAAGGCTGCTGGGTTTGCAAAGCTGCCTCTGGTTGGTTGACAAGGCATTCTTTGATTGACAAGGCATCTGACCCTCCCCTTCACCTCAGAGCTCACCAATTAACCCATTAACCCACGCATAGCCAAACCCACTTGAAGAATTACTGTTAATCTCTTTTCCTCAGGGTGTCCCTATTTTCAATGGAGAAATGTTGGGGGGTATGGAGTTCTCCGACTCCCAAGCCGTCTGAAGGCAATCCTGTACAGTGAAGGGGTTTTTTTAAAACACGTCTAGGGTTTTATTATGTCTTTATACATGATGGATGCCGGCCAGAGTGGCTGGCGCAACCCAGTCAGTTGTGTGGGGTATAAAGAATAAAATTATCATTATGGAATGGGGCGTCCCTGTGTCTCTCTGTGTGTGTGTGTGTGTGTATGTGCGTGATTGTGTAATACACTTGGAGGGAAGAGCTGGCTGGAACTCTAAACAGAAGCAGCAGAACACACTGCAACATTTGGTTGCAGGTCCCATTTGTGACATACCACAGATGAAGTCCCCACTTTGAAGCATTTACCATATAGAAATCCTCCTCCTCCTTTTCGGCTGACCACTGTAAAAGCATGAGACAAAAGGAGCTGGAAGGAAAGAGGAAACTTTGCACAATCTGGAAGAGAGTGAAAGAAGGAAAGAGTGGTAAAGGAAATAAAGAAAACAAACAAAAAAAAATGAGATTAGGTGGGGGGGGGGAGAGGAGGAGAAGAAAAGTCAAATCCAGAGGGAAAAGAGAGAGAGAAATTGGGTGGCC
Source organism: Podarcis liolepis (assembly GCF_965112155.1). Classification (NCBI taxonomy): domain Eukaryota; kingdom Metazoa; phylum Chordata; class Lepidosauria; order Squamata; family Lacertidae; genus Podarcis; species Podarcis liolepis. The sequence goes on along the minus strand of NW_028148877.1, from coordinate 35,876 downwards.
TGAGCGCAGGCCAATGGCCTGCTGGTTTTATACCTACTGCTGGGAGTGACAAATCTGCCTCTGATTGGTTGAGAAGGCTGCTGGCATTGACAAACGGCCTCTGGTTGGTTGACAAGGCTGCTGGGTTTGCAAAGCTGCCTCTGGTTGGTTGACGAGGCATTCTTTGACAAACGGCCTCTGGTTGGTTGAGAAGGCTGCTGGGTTTGCAAAGCTGCCTCTGGTTGGTTGACAAGGCATTCTTTGATTGACAAGGCATCTGACCCTCCCCTTCACCTCAGAGCTCACCAATTAACCCATTAACCCACGCATAGCCAAACCCACTTGAAGAATTACTGTTAATCTCTTTTCCTCAGGGTGTCCCTATTTTCAATGGAGAAATGTTGGGGGGTATGGAGTTCTCCGACTCCCAAGCCGTCTGAAGGCAATCCTGTACAGTGAAGGGGTTTTTTTAAAACACGTCTAGGGTTTTATTATGTCTTTATACATGATGGATGCCGGCCAGAGTGGCTGGCGCAACCCAGTCAGTTGTGTGGGGTATAAAGAATAAAATTATCATTATGGAATGGGGCGTCCCTGTGTCTCTCTGTGTGTGTGTGTGTGTGTATGTGCGTGATTGTGTAATACACTTGGAGGGAAGAGCTGGCTGGAACTCTAAACAGAAGCAGCAGAACACACTGCAACATTTGGTTGCAGGTCCCATTTGTGACATACCACAGATGAAGTCCCCACTTTGAAGCATTTACCATATAGAAATCCTCCTCCTCCTTTTCGGCTGACCACTGTAAAAGCATGAGACAAAAGGAGCTGGAAGGAAAGAGGAAACTTTGCACAATCTGGAAGAGAGTGAAAGAAGGAAAGAGTGGTAAAGGAAATAAAGAAAACAAAAAAAAAAAAAAAGAGATTAGGTGGGGGGGGGGGAGAGGAGGAGAAGAAAAGTCAAATCCAGAGGGAAAAGAGAGAGAGAAATTGGGTGGCCTGAGCGCAGGCCAATGGCCTGCTGGTTTTATACCTACTGCTGGGAGTGACAAATCTGCCTCTGATTGGTTGAGAAGGCTGCTGGCATTGACAAACGGCCTCTGGTTGGTTGACAAGGCTGCTGGGTTTGCAAAGCTGCCTCTGGTTGGTTGACGAGGCATTCTTTGACAAACGGCCTCTGGTTGGTTGAGAAGGCTGCTGGGTTTGCAAAGCTGCCTCTGGTTGGTTGACAAGGCATTCTTTGATTGACAAGGCATCTGACCCTCCCCTTCACCTCAGAGCTCACCAATTAACCCATTAACCCACGCATAGCCAAACCCACTTGAAGAATTACTGTTAATCTCTTTTCCTCAGGGTGTCCCTATTTTCAATGGAGAAATGTTGGGGGGTATGGAGTTCTCCGACTCCCAAGCCGTCTGAAGGCAATCCTGTACAGTGAAGGGGTTTTTTTAAAACACGTCTAGGGTTTTATTATGTCTTTATACATGATGGATGCCGGCCAGAGTGGCTGGCGCAACCCAGTCAGTTGTGTGGGGTATAAAGAATAAAATTATCATTATGGAATGGGGCGTCCCTGTGTCTCTCTGTGTGTGTGTGTGTGTGTATGTGCGTGATTGTGTAATACACTTGGAGGGAAGAGCTGGCTGGAACTCTAAACAGAAGCAGCAGAACACACTGCAACATTTGGTTGCAGGTCCCATTTGTGACATACCACAGATGAAGTCCCCACTTTGAAGCATTTACCATATAGAAATCCTCCTCCTCCTTTTCGGCTGACCACTGTAAAAGCATGAGACAAAAGGAGCTGGAAGGAAAGAGGAAACTTTGCACAATCTGGAAGAGAGTGAAAGAAGGAAAGAGTGGTAAAGGAAATAAAGAAAACAAACAAAAAAAAATGAGATTAGGTGGGGGGGGGGGAGAGGAGGAGAAGAAAAGTCAAATCCAGAGGGAAAAGAGAGAGAGAAATTGGGTGGCCTGAGCGCAGGCCAATGGCCTGCTGGTTTTATACCTACTGCTGGGAGTGACAAATCTGCCTCTGATTGGTTGAGAAGGCTGCTGGCATTGACAAACGGCCTCTGGTTGGTTGACAAGGCTGCTGGGTTTGCAAAGCTGCCTCTGGTTGGTTGACGAGGCATTCTTTGACAAACGGCCTCTGGTTGGTTGAGAAGGCTGCTGGGTTTGCAAAGCTGCCTCTGGTTGGTTGACAAGGCATTCTTTGATTGACAAGGCATCTGACCCTCCCCTTCACCTCAGAGCTCACCAATTAACCCATTAACCCACGCATAGCCAAACCCACTTGAAGAATTACTGTTAATCTCTTTTCCTCAGGGTGTCCCTATTTTCAATGGAGAAATGTTGGGGGGTATGGAGTTCTCCGACTCCCAAGCCGTCTGAAGGCAATCCTGTACAGTGAAGGGGTTTTTTTAAAACACGTCTAGGGTTTTATTATGTCTTTATACATGATGGATGCCGGCCAGAGTGGCTGGCGCAACCCAGTCAGTTGTGTGGGGTATAAAGAATAAAATTATCATTATGGAATGGGGCGTCCCTGTGTCTCTCTCTGTGTGTGTGTGTGTGTGTATGTGCGTGATTGTGTAATACACTTGGAGGGAAGAGCTGGCTGGAACTCTAAACAGAAGCAGCAGAACACACTGCAACATTTGGTTGCAGGTCCCATTTGTGACATACCACAGATGAAGTCCCCACTTTGAAGCATTTACCATATAGAAATCCTCCTCCTCCTTTTCGGCTGACCACTGTAAAAGCATGAGACAAAAGGAGCTGGAAGGAAAGAGGAAACTTTGCACAATCTGGAAGAGAGTGAAAGAAGGAAAGAGTGGTAAAGGAAATAAAGAAAACAAACAAAAAAAAATGAGATTAGGTGGGGGGGGGGAGAGGAGGAGAAGAAAAGTCAAATCCAGAGGGAAAAGAGAGAGAGAAATTGGGTGGCCTGAGCGCAGGCCAATGGCCTGCTGGTTTTATACCTACTGCTGGGAGTGACAAATCTGCCTCTGATTGGTTGAGAAGGCTGCTGGCATTGACAAACGGCCTCTGGTTGGTTGACAAGGCTGCTGGGTTTGCAAAGCTGCCTCTGGTTGGTTGACGAGGCATTCTTTGACAAACGGCCTCTGGTTGGTTGAGAAGGCTGCTGGGTTTGCAAAGCTGCCTCTGGTTGGTTGACAAGGCATTCTTTGATTGACAAGGCATCTGACCCTCCCCTTCACCTCAGAGCTCACCAATTAACCCATTAACCCACGCATAGCCAAACCCACTTGAAGAATTACTGTTAATCTCTTTTCCTCAGGGTGTCCCTATTTTCAATGGAGAAATGTTGGGGGGTATGGAGTTCTCCGACTCCCAAGCCGTCTGAAGGCAATCCTGTACAGTGAAGGGGTTTTTTTAAAACACGTCTAGGGTTTTATTATGTCTTTATACATGATGGATGCCGGCCAGAGTGGCTGGCGCAACCCAGTCAGTTGTGTGGGGTATAAAGAATAAAATTATCATTATGGAATGGGGCGTCCCTGTGTCTCTCTGTGTGTGTGTGTGTGTGTATGTGCGTGATTGTGTAATACACTTGGAGGGAAGAGCTGGCTGGAACTCTAAACAGAAGCAGCAGAACACACTGCAACATTTGGTTGCAGGTCCCATTTGTGACATACCACAGATGAAGTCCCCACTTTGAAGCATTTACCATATAGAAATCCTCCTCCTCCTTTTCGGCTGACCACTGTAAAAGCATGAGACAAAAGGAGCTGGAAGGAAAGAGGAAACTTTGCACAATCTGGAAGAGAGTGAAAGAAGGAAAGAGTGGTAAAGGAAATAAAGAAAACAAACAAAAAAAAATGAGATTAGGTGGGGGGGGGGAGAGGAGGAGAAGAAAAGTCAAATCCAGAGGGAAAAGAGAGAGAGAAATTGGGTGGCCTGAGCGCAGGCCAATGGCCTGCTGGTTTTATACCTACTGCTGGGAGTGACAAATCTGCCTCTGATTGGTTGAGAAGGCTGCTGGCATTGACAAACGGCCTCTGGTTGGTTGACAAGGCTGCTGGGTTTGCAAAGCTGCCTCTGGTTGGTTGACGAGGCATTCTTTGACAAACGGCCTCTGGTTGGTTGAGAAGGCTGCTGGGTTTGCAAAGCTGCCTCTGGTTGGTTGACAAGGCATTCTTTGATTGACAAGGCATCTGACCCTCCCCTTCACCTCAGAGCTCACCAATTAACCCATTAACCCACGCATAGCCAAACCCACTTGAAGAATTACTGTTAATCTCTTTTCCTCAGGGTGTCCCTATTTTCAATGGAGAAATGTTGGGGGGTATGGAGTTCTCCGACTCCCAAGCCGTCTGAAGGCAATCCTGTACAGTGAAGGGGTTTTTTTAAAACACGTCTAGGGTTTTATTATGTCTTTATACATGATGGATGCCGGCCAGAGTGGCTGGCGCAACCCAGTCAGTTGTGTGGGGTATAAAGAATAAAATTATCATTATGGAATGGGGCGTCCCTGTGTCTCTCTCTGTGTGTGTGTGTGTGTATGTGCGTGATTGTGTAATACACTTGGAGGGAAGAGCTGGCTGGAACTCTAAACAGAAGCAGCAGAACACACTGCAACATTTGGTTGCAGGTCCCATTTGTGACATACCACAGATGAAGTCCCCACTTTGAAGCATTTACCATATAGAAATCCTCCTCCTCCTTTTCGGCTGACCACTGTAAAAGCATGAGACAAAAGGAGCTGGAAGGAAAGAGGAAACTTTGCACAATCTGGAAGAGAGTGAAAGAAGGAAAGAGTGGTAAAGGAAATAAAGAAAACAAACAAAAAAAAATGAGATTAGGTGGGGGGGGGGAGAGGAGGAGAAGAAAAGTCAAATCCAGAGGGAAAAGAGAGAGAGAAATTGGGTGGCCTGAGCGCAGGCCAATGGCCTGAGCGCAGGCCAATGGCCTGAGCGCAGGCCAATGGCCTGAGCGCAGGCCAATGGCCTGAGCGCAGGCCAATGGCCTGAGCGCAGGCCAATGGCCTGAGCGCAGGCCAGGCCTGCTGGTTCTATACCTACTGCTGGGAGTGACAAATCTGCCTCTGATTGGTTGAGAAGGCTGCTGGCATTGACAAACGGCCTCTGGTTGGTTGACAAGGCTGCTGGGTTTGCAAAGCTGCCTCTGGTTGGTTGACGAGGCATTCTTTGACAAACGGCCTCTGGTTGGTTGAGAAGGCTGCTGGGTTTGCAAAGCTGCCTCTGGTTGGTTGACAAGGCATTCTTTGATTGACAAGGCATCTGACCCTCCCCTTCACCTCAGAGCTCACCAATTAACCCATTAACCCACGCATAGCCAAACCCACTTGAAGAATTACTGTTAATCTCTTTTCCTCAGGGTGTCCCTATTTTCAATGGAGAAATGTTGGGGGGTATGGAGTTCTCCGACTCCCAAGCCGTCTGAAGGCAATCCTGTACAGTGAAGGGGTTTTTTTAAAACACGTCTAGGGTTTTATTATGTCTTTATACATGATGGATGCCGGCCAGAGTGGCTGGCGCAACCCAGTCAGTTGTGTGGGGTATAAAGAATAAAATTATCATTATGGAATGGGGCGTCCCTGTGTCTCTCTGTGTGTGTGTGTGTGTGTATGTGCGTGATTGTGTAATACACTTGGAGGGAAGAGCTGGCTGGAACTCTAAACAGAAGCAGCAGAACACACTGCAACATTTGGTTGCAGGTCCCATTTGTGACATACCACAGATGAAGTCCCCACTTTGAAGCATTTACCATATAGAAATCCTCCTCCTCCTTTTCGGCTGACCACTGTAAAAGCATGAGACAAAAGGAGCTGGAAGGAAAGAGGAAACTTTGCACAATCTGGAAGAGAGTGAAAGAAGGAAAGAGTGGTAAAGGAAATAAAGAAAACAAACAAAAAAAAATGAGATTAGGTGGGGGGGGGGAGAGGAGGAGAAGAAAAGTCAAATCCAGAGGGAAAAGAGAGAGAGAAATTGGGTGGCCTGAGCGCAGGCCAATGGCCTGCTGGTTTTATACCTACTGCTGGGAGTGACAAATCTGCCTCTGATTGGTTGAGAAGGCTGCTGGCATTGACAAACGGCCTCTGGTTGGTTGACAAGGCTGCTGGGTTTGCAAAGCTGCCTCTGGTTGGTTGACGAGGCATTCTTTGACAAACGGCCTCTGGTTGGTTGAGAAGGCTGCTGGGTTTGCAAAGCTGCCTCTGGTTGGTTGACAAGGCATTCTTTGATTGACAAGGCATCTGACCCTCCCCTTCACCTCAGAGCTCACCAATTAACCCATTAACCCACGCATAGCCAAACCCACTTGAAGAATTACTGTTAATCTCTTTTCCTCAGGGTGTCCCTATTTTCAATGGAGAAATGTTGGGGGGTATGGAGTTCTCCGACTCCCAAGCCGTCTGAAGGCAATCCTGTACAGTGAAGGGGTTTTTTTAAAACACGTCTAGGGTTTTATTATGTCTTTATACATGATGGATGCCGGCCAGAGTGGCTGGCGCAACCCAGTCAGTTGTGTGGGGTATAAAGAATAAAATTATCATTATGGAATGGGGCGTCCCTGTGTCTCTCTGTGTGTGTGTGTGTGTGTATGTGCGTGATTGTGTAATACACTTGGAGGGAAGAGCTGGCTGGAACTCTAAACAGAAGCAGCAGAACACACTGCAACATTTGGTTGCAGGTCCCATTTGTGACATACCACAGATGAAGTCCCCACTTTGAAGCATTTACCATATAGAAATCCTCCTCCTCCTTTTCGGCTGACCACTGTAAAAGCATGAGACAAAAGGAGCTGGAAGGAAAGAGGAAACTTTGCACAATCTGGAAGAGAGTGAAAGAAGGAAAGAGTGGTAAAGGAAATAAAGAAAACAAACAAAAAAAAATGAGATTAGGTGGGGGGGGGGGAGAGGAGGAGAAGAAAAGTCAAATCCAGAGGGAAAAGAGAGAGAGAAATTGGGTGGCCTGAGCGCAGGCCAATGGCCTGCTGGTTTTATACCTACTGCTGGGAGTGACAAATCTGCCTCTGATTGGTTGAGAAGGCTGCTGGCATTGACAAAGGGCCTCTGGTTGGTTGACAAGGCTGCTGGGTTTGCAAAGCTGCCTCTGGTTGGTTGACGAGGCATTCTTTGACAAACGGCCTCTGGTTGGTTGAGAAGGCTGCTGGGTTTGCAAAGCTGCCTCTGGTTGGTTGACAAGGCATTCTTTGATTGACAAGGCATCTGACCCTCCCCTTCACCTCAGAGCTCACCAATTAACCCATTAACCCACGCATAGCCAAACCCACTTGAAGAATTACTGTTAATCTCTTTTCCTCAGGGTGTCCCTATTTTCAATGGAGAAATGTTGGGGGGTATGGAGTTCTCCGACTCCCAAGCCGTCTGAAGGCAATCCTGTACAGTGAAGGGGTTTTTTTAAAACACGTCTAGGGTTTTATTATGTCTTTATACATGATGGATGCCGGCCAGAGTGGCTGGCGCAACCCAGTCAGTTGTGTGGGGTATAAAGAATAAAATTATCATTATGGAATGGGGCGTCCCTGTGTCTCTCTGTGTGTGTGTGTGTGTGTATGTGCGTGATTGTGTAATACACTTGGAGGGAAGAGCTGGCTGGAACTCTAAACAGAAGCAGCAGAACACACTGCAACATTTGGTTGCAGGTCCCATTTGTGACATACCACAGATGAAGTCCCCACTTTGAAGCATTTACCATATAGAAATCCTCCTCCTCCTTTTCGGCTGACCACTGTAAAAGCATGAGACAAAAGGAGCTGGAAGGAAAGAGGAAACTTTGCACAATCTGGAAGAGAGTGAAAGAAGGAAAGAGTGGTAAAGGAAATAAAGAAAACAAACAAAAAAAAATGAGATTAGGTGGGGGGGGGGGAGAGGAGGAGAAGAAAAGTCAAATCCAGAGGGAAAAGAGAGAGAGAAATTGGGTGGCCTGAGCGCAGGCCAATGGCCTGAGCGCAGGCCAATGGCCTGCTGGTTTTATACCTACTGCTGGGAGTGACAAATCTGCCTCTGATTGGTTGAGAAGGCTGCTGGCATTGACAAACGGCCTCTGGTTGGTTGACAAGGCTGCTGGGTTTGCAAAGCTGCCTCTGGTTGGTTGACGAGGCATTCTTTGACAAACGGCCTCTGGTTGGTTGAGAAGGCTGCTGGGTTTGCAAAGCTGCCTCTGGTTGGTTGACAAGGCATTCTTTGATTGACAAGGCATCTGACCCTCCCCTTCACCTCAGAGCTCACCAATTAACCCATTAACCCACGCATAGCCAAACCCACTTGAAGAATTACTGTTAATCTCTTTTCCTCAGGGTGTCCCTATTTTCAATGGAGAAATGTTGGGGGGTATGGAGTTCTCCGACTCCCAAGCCGTCTGAAGGCAATCCTGTACAGTGAAGGGGTTTTTTTAAAACACGTCTAGGGTTTTATTATGTCTTTATACATGATGGATGCCGGCCAGAGTGGCTGGCGCAACCCAGTCAGTTGTGTGGGGTATAAAGAATAAAATTATCATTATGGAATGGGGCGTCCCTGTGTCTCTCTGTGTGTGTGTGTGTGTGTATGTGCGTGATTGTGTAATACACTTGGAGGGAAGAGCTGGCTGGAACTCTAAACAGAAGCAGCAGAACACACTGCAACATTTGGTTGCAGGTCCCATTTGTGACATACCACAGATGAAGTCCCCACTTTGAAGCATTTACCATATAGAAATCCTCCTCCTCCTTTTCGGCTGACCACTGTAAAAGCATGAGACAAAAGGAGCTGGAAGGAAAGAGGAAACTTTGCACAATCTGGAAGAGAGTGAAAGAAGGAAAGAGTGGTAAAGGAAATAAAGAAAACAAACAAAAAAAAATGAGATTAGGTGGGGGGGGGGGGAGAGGAGGAGAAGAAAAGTCAAATCCAGAGGGAAAAGAGAGAGAGAAATTGGGTGGCCTGAGCGCAGGCCAATGGCCTGAGCGCAGGCCAATGGCCTGAGCGCAGGCCAATGGCCTGAGCGCAGGCCAATGGCCTGAGCGCAGGCCAATGGCCTGAGCGCAGGCCAATGGCCTGAGCGCAGGCCAATGGCCTGAGCGCAGGCCAATGGCCTGAGCGCAGGCCAATGGCCTGAGCGCAGGCCAATGGCCTGAGCGCAGGCCAATGGCCTGAGCGCAGGCCAATGGCCTGAGCGCAGGCCAATGGCCTGAGCGCAGGCCAATGGCCTGAGCGCAGGCCAATGGCCTGAGCGCAGGCCAGGCCTGCTGCTTTTATACCTACTGCTGGGAGTGACAAATCTGCCTCTGATTGGTTGAGAAGGCTGCTGGCATTGACAAACGGCCTCTGGTTGGTTGACAAGGCTGCTGGGTTTGCAAAGCTGCCTCTGGTTGGTTGACGAGGCATTCTTTGACAAACGGCCTCTGGTTGGTTGAGAAGGCTGCTGGGTTTGCAAAGCTGCCTCTGGTTGGTTGACAAGGCATTCTTTGATTGACAAGGCATCTGACCCTCCCCTTCACCTCAGAGCTCACCAATTAACCCATTAACCCACGCATAGCCAAACCCACTTGAAGAATTACTGTTAATCTCTTTTCCTCAGGGTGTCCCTATTTTCAATGGAGAAATGTTGGGGGGTATGGAGTTCTCCGACTCCCAAGCCGTCTGAAGGCAATCCTGTACAGTGAAGGGGTTTTTTTAAAACACGTCTAGGGTTTTATTATGTCTTTATACATGATGGATGCCGGCCAGAGTGGCTGGCGCAACCCAGTCAGTTGTGTGGGGTATAAAGAATAAAATTATCATTATGGAATGGGGCGTCCCTGTGTCTCTCTGTGTGTGTGTGTGTGTGTATGTGCGTGATTGTGTAATACACTTGGAGGGAAGAGCTGGCTGGAACTCTAAACAGAAGCAGCAGAACACACTGCAACATTTGGTTGCAGGTCCCATTTGTGACATACCACAGATGAAGTCCCCACTTTGAAGCATTTACCATATAGAAATCCTCCTCCTCCTTTTCGGCTGACCACTGTAAAAGCATGAGACAAAAGGAGCTGGAAGGAAAGAGGAAACTTTGCACAATCTGGAAGAGAGTGAAAGAAGGAAAGAGTGGTAAAGGAAATAAAGAAAACAAACAAAAAAAAATGAGATTAGGTGGGGGGGGGGGAGAGGAGGAGAAGAAAAGTCAAATCCAGAGGGAAAAGAGAGAGAGAAATTGGGTGGCCTGAGCGCAGGCCAATGGCCTGAGCGCAGGCCAATGGCCTGAGCGCAGGCCAATGGCCTGAGCGCAGGCCAATGGCCTGAGCGCAGGCCAATGGCCTGAGCGCAGGCCAATGGCCTGAGCGCAGGCCAATGGCCTGAGCGCAGGCCAATGGCCTGAGCGCAGGCCAATGGCCTGAGCGCAGGCCAATGGCCTGAGCGCAGGCCAATGGCCTGAGCGCAGGCCAATGGCCTGAGCGCAGGCCAATGGCCTGAGCGCAGGCCAATGGCCTGAGCGCAGGCCAGGCCTGCTGCTTTTATACCTACTGCTGGGAGTGACAAATCTGCCTCTGATTGGTTGAGAAGGCTGCTGGCATTGACAAACGGCCTCTGGTTGGTTGACAAGGCTGCTGGGTTTGCAAAGCTGCCTCTGGTTGGTTGACGAGGCATTCTTTGACAAACGGCCTCTGGTTGGTTGAGAAGGCTGCTGGGTTTGCAAAGCTGCCTCTGGTTGGTTGACAAGGCATTCTTTGATTGACAAGGCATCTGACCCTCCCCTTCACCTCAGAGCTCACCAATTAACCCATTAACCCACGCATAGCCAAACCCACTTGAAGAATTACTGTTAATCTCTTTTCCTCAGGGTGTCCCTATTTTCAATGGAGAAATGTTGGGGGGTATGGAGTTCTCCGACTCCCAAGCCGTCTGAAGGCAATCCTGTACAGTGAAGGGGTTTTTTTAAAACACGTCTAGGGTTTTATTATGTCTTTATACATGATGGATGCCGGCCAGAGTGGCTGGCGCAACCCAGTCAGTTGTGTGGGGTATAAAGAATAAAATTATCATTATGGAATGGGGCGTCCCTGTGTCTCTCTGTGTGTGTGTGTGTGTGTATGTGCGTGATTGTGTAATACACTTGGAGGGAAGAGCTGGCTGGAACTCTAAACAGAAGCAGCAGAACACACTGCAACATTTGGTTGCAGGTCCCATTTGTGACATACCACAGATGAAGTCCCCACTTTGAAGCATTTACCATATAGAAATCCTCCTCCTCCTTTTCGGCTGACCACTGTAAAAGCATGAGACAAAAGGAGCTGGAAGGAAAGAGGAAACTTTGCACAATCTGGAAGAGAGTGAAAGAAGGAAAGAGTGGTAAAGGAAATAAAGAAAACAAACAAAAAAAAATGAGATTAGGTGGGGGGGGGGGGAGAGGAGGAGAAGAAAAGTCAAATCCAGAGGGAAAAGAGAGAGAGAAATTGGGTGGCCTGAGCGCAGGCCAATGGCCTGAGCGCAGGCCAATGGCCTGAGCGCAGGCCAATGGCCTGAGCGCAGGCCAATGGCCTGAGCGCAGGCCAATGGCCTGAGCGCAGGCCAATGGCCTGAGCGCAGGCCAATGGCCTGAGCGCAGGCCAATGGCCTGAGCGCAGGCCAATGGCCTGAGCGCAGGCCAATGGCCTGAGCGCAGGCCAATGGCCTGAGCGCAGGCCAATGGCCTGAGCGCAGGCCAGGCCTGCTGGTTTTATACCTACTGCTGGGAGTGACAAATCTGCCTCTGATTGGTTGAGAAGGCTGCTGGCATTGACAAACGGCCTCTGGTTGGTTGACAAGGCTGCTGGGTTTGCAAAGCTGCCTCTGGTTGGTTGACGAGGCATTCTTTGACAAACGGCCTCTGGTTGGTTGAGAAGGCTGCTGGGTTTGCAAAGCTGCCTCTGGTTGGTTGACAAGGCATTCTTTGATTGACAAGGCATCTGACCCTCCCCTTCACCTCAGAGCTCACCAATTAACCCATTAACCCACGCATAGCCAAACCCACTTGAAGAATTACTGTTAATCTCTTTTCCTCAGGGTGTCCCTATTTTCAATGGAGAAATGTTGGGGGGTATGGAGTTCTCCGACTCCCAAGCCGTCTGAAGGCAATCCTGTACAGTGAAGGGGTTTTTTTAAAACACGTCTAGGGTTTTATTATGTCTTTATACATGATGGATGCCGGCCAGAGTGGCTGGCGCAACCCAGTCAGTTGTGTGGGGTATAAAGAATAAAATTATCATTATGGAATGGGGCGTCCCTGTGTCTCTCTGTGTGTGTGTGTGTGTGTATGTGCGTGATTGTGTAATACACTTGGAGGGAAGAGCTGGCTGGAACTCTAAACAGAAGCAGCAGAACACACTGCAACATTTGGTTGCAGGTCCCATTTGTGACATACCACAGATGAAGTCCCCACTTTGAAGCATTTACCATATAGAAATCCTCCTCCTCCTTTTCGGCTGACCACTGTAAAAGCATGAGACAAAAGGAGCTGGAAGGAAAGAGGAAACTTTGCACAATCTGGAAGAGAGTGAAAGAAGGAAAGAGTGGTAAAGGAAATAAAGAAAACAAACAAAAAAAAATGAGATTAGGTGGGGGGGGGGAGAGGAGGAGAAGAAAAGTCAAATCCAGAGGGAAAAGAGAGAGAGAAATTGGGTGGCCTGAGCGCAGGCCAATGGCCTGAGCGCAGGCCAATGGCCTGAGCGCAGGCCAATGGCCTGAGCGCAGGCCAATGGCCTGAGCGCAGGCCAATGGCCTGAGCGCAGGCCAATGGCCTGAGCGCAGGCCAATGGCCTGAGCGCAGGCCAATGGCCTGAGCGCAGGCCAATGGCCTGAGCGCAGGCCAATGGCCTGAGCGCAGGCCAATGGCCTGAGCGCAGGCCAATGGCCTGAGCGCAGGCCAATGGCCTGAGCGCAGGCCAATGGCCTGAGCGCAGGCCAATGGCCTGAGCGCAGGCCAGGCCTGCTGGTTTTATACCTACTGCTGGGAGTGACAAATCTGCCTCTGATTGGTTGAGAAGGCTGCTGGCATTGACAAACGGCCTCTGGTTGGTTGACAAGGCTGCTGGGTTTGCAAAGCTGCCTCTGGTTGGTTGACGAGGCATTCTTTGACAAACGGCCTCTGGTTGGTTGAGAAGGCTGCTGGGTTTGCAAAGCTGCCTCTGGTTGGTTGACAAGGCATTCTTTGATTGACAAGGCATCTGACCCTCCCCTTCACCTCAGAGCTCACCAATTAACCCATTAACCCACGCATAGCCAAACCCACTTGAAGAATTACTGTTAATCTCTTTTCCTCAGGGTGTCCCTATTTTCAATGGAGAAATGTTGGGGGGTATGGAGTTCTCCGACTCCCAAGCCGTCTGAAGGCAATCCTGTACAGTGAAGGGGTTTTTTTAAAACACGTCTAGGGTTTTATTATGTCTTTATACATGATGGATGCCGGCCAGAGTGGCTGGCGCAACCCAGTCAGTTGTGTGGGGTATAAAGAATAAAATTATCATTATGGAATGGGGCGTCCCTGTGTCTCTCTGTGTGTGTGTGTGTGTGTATGTGCGTGATTGTGTAATACACTTGGAGGGAAGAGCTGGCTGGAACTCTAAACAGAAGCAGCAGAACACACTGCAACATTTGGTTGCAGGTCCCATTTGTGACATACCACAGATGAAGTCCCCACTTTGAAGCATTTACCATATAGAAATCCTCCTCCTCCTTTTCGGCTGACCACTGTAAAAGCATGAGACAAAAGGAGCTGGAAGGAAAGAGGAAACTTTGCACAATCTGGAAGAGAGTGAAAGAAGGAAAGAGTGGTAAAGGAAATAAAGAAAACAAACAAAAAAAAATGAGATTAGGTGGGGGGGGGGAGAGGAGGAGAAGAAAAGTCAAATCCAGAGGGAAAAGAGAGAGAGAAATTGGGTGGCCTGAGCGCAGGCCAATGGCCTGCTGGTTTTATACCTACTGCTGGGAGTGACAAATCTGCCTCTGATTGGTTGAGAAGGCTGCTGGCATTGACAAACGGCCTCTGGTTGGTTGACAAGGCTGCTGGGTTTGCAAAGCTGCCTCTGGTTGGTTGACGAGGCATTCTTTGACAAACGGCCTCTGGTTGGTTGAGAAGGCTGCTGGGTTTGCAAAGCTGCCTCTGGTTGGTTGACAAGGCATTCTTTGATTGACAAGGCATCTGACCCTCCCCTTCACCTCAGAGCTCACCAATTAACCCATTAACCCACGCATAGCCAAACCCACTTGAAGAATTACTGTTAATCTCTTTTCCTCAGGGTGTCCCTATTTTCAATGGAGAAATGTTGGGGGGTATGGAGTTCTCCGACTCCCAAGCCGTCTGAAGGCAATCCTGTACAGTGAAGGGGTTTTTTTAAAACACGTCTAGGGTTTTATTATGTCTTTATACATGATGGATGCCGGCCAGAGTGGCTGGCGCAACCCAGTCAGTTGTGTGGGGTATAAAGAATAAAATTATCATTATGGAATGGGGCGTCCCTGTGTCTCTCTGTGTGTGTGTGTGTGTGTATGTGCGTGATTGTGTAATACACTTGGAGGGAAGAGCTGGCTGGAACTCTAAACAGAAGCAGCAGAACACACTGCAACATTTGGTTGCAGGTCCCATTTGTGACATACCACAGATGAAGTCCCCACTTTGAAGCATTTACCATATAGAAATCCTCCTCCTCCTTTTCGGCTGACCACTGTAAAAGCATGAGACAAAAGGAGCTGGAAGGAAAGAGGAAACTTTGCACAATCTGGAAGAGAGTGAAAGAAGGAAAGAGTGGTAAAGGAAATAAAGAAAACAAACAAAAAAAAATGAGATTAGGTGGGGGGGGGGGAGAGGAGGAGAAGAAAAGTCAAATCCAGAGGGAAAAGAGAGAGAGAAATTGGGTGGCCTGAGCGCAGGCCAATGGCCTGCTGGTTTTATACCTACTGCTGGGAGTGACAAATCTGCCTCTGATTGGTTGAGAAGGCTGCTGGCATTGACAAAGGGCCTCTGGTTGGTTGACAAGGCTGCTGGGTTTGCAAAGCTGCCTCTGGTTGGTTGACGAGGCATTCTTTGACAAACGGCCTCTGGTTGGTTGAGAAGGCTGCTGGGTTTGCAAAGCTGCCTCTGGTTGGTTGACAAGGCATTCTTTGATTGACAAGGCATCTGACCCTCCCCTTCACCTCAGAGCTCACCAATTAACCCATTAACCCACGCATAGCCAAACCCACTTGAAGAATTACTGTTAATCTCTTTTCCTCAGGGTGTCCCTATTTTCAATGGAGAAATGTTGGGGGGTATGGAGTTCTCCGACTCCCAAGCCGTCTGAAGGCAATCCTGTACAGTGAAGGGGTTTTTTTAAAACACGTCTAGGGTTTTATTATGTCTTTATACATGATGGATGCCGGCCAGAGTGGCTGGCGCAACCCAGTCAGTTGTGTGGGGTATAAAGAATAAAATTATCATTATGGAATGGGGCGTCCCTGTGTCTCTCTGTGTGTGTGTGTGTGTGTATGTGCGTGATTGTGTAATACACTTGGAGGGAAGAGCTGGCTGGAACTCTAAACAGAAGCAGCAGAACACACTGCAACATTTGGTTGCAGGTCCCATTTGTGACATACCACAGATGAAGTCCCCACTTTGAAGCATTTACCATATAGAAATCCTCCTCCTCCTTTTCGGCTGACCACTGTAAAAGCATGAGACAAAAGGAGCTGGAAGGAAAGAGGAAACTTTGCACAATCTGGAAGAGAGTGAAAGAAGGAAAGAGTGGTAAAGGAAATAAAGAAAACAAACAAAAAAAAATGAGATTAGGTGGGGGGGGGGGAGAGGAGGAGAAGAAAAGTCAAATCCAGAGGGAAAAGAGAGAGAGAAATTGGGTGGCCTGAGCGCAGGCCAATGGCCTGCTGGTTTTATACCTACTGCTGGGAGTGACAAATCTGCCTCTGATTGGTTGAGAAGGCTGCTGGCATTGACAAACGGCCTCTGGTTGGTTGACAAGGCTGCTGGGTTTGCAAAGCTGCCTCTGGTTGGTTGACGAGGCATTCTTTGACAAACGGCCTCTGGTTGGTTGAGAAGGCTGCTGGGTTTGCAAAGCTGCCTCTGGTTGGTTGACAAGGCATTCTTTGATTGACAAGGCATCTGACCCTCCCCTTCACCTCAGAGCTCACCAATTAACCCATTAACCCACGCATAGCCAAACCCACTTGAAGAATTACTGTTAATCTCTTTTCCTCAGGGTGTCCCTATTTTCAATGGAGAAATGTTGGGGGGTATGGAGTTCTCCGACTCCCAAGCCGTCTGAAGGCAATCCTGTACAGTGAAGGGGTTTTTTTAAAACACGTCTAGGGTTTTATTATGTCTTTATACATGATGGATGCCGGCCAGAGTGGCTGGCGCAACCCAGTCAGTTGTGTGGGGTATAAAGAATAAAATTATCATTATGGAATGGGGCGTCCCTGTGTCTCTCTGTGTGTGTGTGTGTGTGTATGTGCGTGATTGTGTAATACACTTGGAGGGAAGAGCTGGCTGGAACTCTAAACAGAAGCAGCAGAACACACTGCAACATTTGGTTGCAGGTCCCATTTGTGACATACCACAGATGAAGTCCCCACTTTGAAGCATTTACCATATAGAAATCCTCCTCCTCCTTTTCGGCTGACCACTGTAAAAGCATGAGACAAAAGGAGCTGGAAGGAAAGAGGAAACTTTGCACAATCTGGAAGAGAGTGAAAGAAGGAAAGAGTGGTAAAGGAAATAAAGAAAACAAACAAAAAAAAATGAGATTAGGTGGGGGGGGGGGAGAGGAGGAGAAGAAAAGTCAAATCCAGAGGGAAAAGAGAGAGAGAAATTGGGTGGCCTGAGCGCAGGCCAATGGCCTGAGCGCAGGCCAATGGCCTGAGCGCAGGCCAATGGCCTGAGCGCAGGCCAATGGCCTGAGCGCAGGCCAATGGCCTGAGCGCAGGCCAATGGCCTGAGCGCAGGCCAATGGCCTGAGCGCAGGCCAATGGCCTGAGCGCAGGCCAATGGCCTGAGCGCAGGCCAATGGCCTGAGCGCAGGCCAATGGCCTGAGCGCAGGCCAATGGCCTGAGCGCAGGCCAATGGCCTGAGCGCAGGCCAATGGCCTGAGCGCAGGCCAGGCCTGCTGGTTTTATACCTACTGCTGGGAGTGACAAATCTGCCTCTGATTGGTTGAGAAGGCTGCTGGCATTGACAAACGGCCTCTGGTTGGTTGACAAGGCTGCTGGGTTTGCAAAGCTGCCTCTGGTTGGTTGACGAGGCATTCTTTGACAAACGGCCTCTGGTTGGTTGAGAAGGCTGCTGGGTTTGCAAAGCTGCCTCTGGTTGGTTGACAAGGCATTCTTTGATTGACAAGGCATCTGACCCTCCCCTTCACCTCAGAGCTCACCAATTAACCCATTAACCCACGCATAGCCAAACCCACTTGAAGAATTACTGTTAATCTCTTTTCCTCAGGGTGTCCCTATTTTCAATGGAGAAATGTTGGGGGGTATGGAGTTCTCCGACTCCCAAGCCGTCTGAAGGCAATCCTGTACAGTGAAGGGGTTTTTTTAAAACACGTCTAGGGTTTTATTATGTCTTTATACATGATGGATGCCGGCCAGAGTGGCTGGCGCAACCCAGTCAGTTGTGTGGGGTATAAAGAATAAAATTATCATTATGGAATGGGGCGTCCCTGTGTCTCTCTGTGTGTGTGTGTGTGTGTATGTGCGTGATTGTGTAATACACTTGGAGGGAAGAGCTGGCTGGAACTCTAAACAGAAGCAGCAGAACACACTGCAACATTTGGTTGCAGGTCCCATTTGTGACATACCACAGATGAAGTCCCCACTTTGAAGCATTTACCATATAGAAATCCTCCTCCTCCTTTTCGGCTGACCACTGTAAAAGCATGAGACAAAAGGAGCTGGAAGGAAAGAGGAAACTTTGCACAATCTGGAAGAGAGTGAAAGAAGGAAAGAGTGGTAAAGGAAATAAAGAAAACAAACAAAAAAAAAATGAGATTAGGTGGGGGGGGGGGAGAGGAGGAGAAGAAAAGTCAAATCCAGAGGGAAAAGAGAGAGAGAAATTGGGTGGCCTGAGCGCAGGCCAGGCCTGCTGGTTTTATACCTACTGCTGGGAGTGACAAATCTGCCTCTGATTGGTTGAGAAGGCTGCTGGCATTGACAAACGGCCTCTGGTTGGTTGACAAGGCTGCTGGGTTTGCAAAGCTGCCTCTGGTTGGTTGACGAGGCATTCTTTGACAAACGGCCTCTGGTTGGTTGAGAAGGCTGCTGGGTTTGCAAAGCTGCCTCTGGTTGGTTGACAAGGCATTCTTTGATTGACAAGGCATCTGACCCTCCCCTTCACCTCAGAGCTCACCAATTAACCCATTAACCCACGCATAGCCAAACCCACTTGAAGAATTACTGTTAATCTCTTTTCCTCAGGGTGTCCCTATTTTCAATGGAGAAATGTTGGGGGGTATGGAGTTCTCCGACTCCCAAGCCGTCTGAAGGCAATCCTGTACAGTGAAGGGGTTTTTTTAAAACACGTCTAGGGTTTTATTATGTCTTTATACATGATGGATGCCGGCCAGAGTGGCTGGCGCAACCCAGTCAGTTGTGTGGGGTATAAAGAATAAAATTATCATTATGGAATGGGGCGTCCCTGTGTCTCTCTGTGTGTGTGTGTGTGTGTATGTGCGTGATTGTGTAATACACTTGGAGGGAAGAGCTGGCTGGAACTCTAAACAGAAGCAGCAGAACACACTGCAACATTTGGTTGCAGGTCCCATTTGTGACATACCACAGATGAAGTCCCCACTTTGAAGCATTTACCATATAGAAATCCTCCTCCTCCTTTTCGGCTGACCACTGTAAAAGCATGAGACAAAAGGAGCTGGAAGGAAAGAGGAAACTTTGCACAATCTGGAAGAGAGTGAAAGAAGGAAAGAGTGGTAAAGGAAATAAAGAAAACAAAAAAAAAAAAAATGAGATTAGGTGGGGGGGGGGGAGAGGAGGAGAAGAAAAGTCAAATCCAGAGGGAAAAGAGAGAGAGAAATTGGGTGGCCTGAGCGCAGGCCAATGGCCTGAGCGCAGGCCAATGGCCTGAGCGCAGGCCAATGGCCTGAGCGCAGGCCAATGGCCTGAGCGCAGGCCAATGGCCTGAGCGCAGGCCAATGGCCTGAGCGCAGGCCAATGGCCTGAGCGCAGGCCAATGGCCTGAGCGCAGGCCAATGGCCTGAGCGCAGGCCAATGGCCTGAGCGCAGGCCAATGGCCTGAGCGCAGGCCAATGGCCTGAGCGCAGGCCAATGGCCTGAGCGCAGGCCAATGGCCTGAGCGCAGGCCAGGCCTGCTGGTTTTATACCTACTGCTGGGAGTGACAAATCTGCCTCTGATTGGTTGAGAAGGCTGCTGGCATTGACAAACGGCCTCTGGTTGGTTGACAAGGCTGCTGGGTTTGCAAAGCTGCCTCTGGTTGGTTGACGAGGCATTCTTTGACAAACGGCCTCTGGTTGGTTGAGAAGGCTGCTGGGTTTGCAAAGCTGCCTCTGGTTGGTTGACAAGGCATTCTTTGATTGACAAGGCATCTGACCCTCCCCTTCACCTCAGAGCTCACCAATTAACCCATTAACCCACGCATAGCCAAACCCACTTGAAGAATTACTGTTAATCTCTTTTCCTCAGGGTGTCCCTATTTTCAATGGAGAAATGTTGGGGGGTATGGAGTTCTCCGACTCCCAAGCCGTCTGAAGGCAATCCTGTACAGTGAAGGGGTTTTTTTAAAACACGTCTAGGGTTTTATTATGTCTTTATACATGATGGATGCCGGCCAGAGTGGCTGGCGCAACCCAGTCAGTTGTGTGGGGTATAAAGAATAAAATTATCATTATGGAATGGGGCGTCCCTGTGTCTCTCTGTGTGTGTGTGTGTGTGTATGTGCGTGATTGTGTAATACACTTGGAGGGAAGAGCTGGCTGGAACTCTAAACAGAAGCAGCAGAACACACTGCAACATTTGGTTGCAGGTCCCATTTGTGACATACCACAGATGAAGTCCCCACTTTGAAGCATTTACCATATAGAAATCCTCCTCCTCCTTTTCGGCTGACCACTGTAAAAGCATGAGACAAAAGGAGCTGGAAGGAAAGAGGAAACTTTGCACAATCTGGAAGAGAGTGAAAGAAGGAAAGAGTGGTAAAGGAAATAAAGAAAACAAACAAAAAAAAATGAGATTAGGTGGGGGGGGGGGAGAGGAGGAGAAGAAAAGTCAAATCCAGAGGGAAAAGAGAGAGAGAAATTGGGTGGCCTGAGCGCAGGCCAATGGCCTGAGCGCAGGCCAATGGCCTGAGCGCAGGCCAATGGCCTGAGCGCAGGCCAATGGCCTGAGCGCAGGCCAATGGCCTGAGCGCAGGCCAATGGCCTGAGCGCAGGCCAATGGCCTGAGCGCAGGCCAATGGCCTGAGCGCAGGCCAATGGCCTGAGCGCAGGCCAATGGCCTGAGCGCAGGCCAATGGCCTGAGCGCAGGCCAATGGCCTGAGCGCAGGCCAATGGCCTGAGCGCAGGCCAATGGCCTGAGCGCAGGCCAATGGCCTGAGCGCAGGCCAATGGCCTGAGCGCAGGCCAATGGCCTGAGCGCAGGCCAATGGCCTGAGCGCAGGCCAGGCCTGCTGGTTTTATACCTACTGCTGGGAGTGACAAATCTGCCTCTGATTGGTTGAGAAGGCTGCTGGCATTGACAAACGGCCTCTGGTTGGTTGACAAGGCTGCTGGGTTTGCAAAGCTGCCTCTGGTTGGTTGACGAGGCATTCTTTGACAAACGGCCTCTGGTTGGTTGAGAAGGCTGCTGGGTTTGCAAAGCTGCCTCTGGTTGGTTGACAAGGCATTCTTTGATTGACAAGGCATCTGACCCTCCCCTTCACCTCAGAGCTCACCAATTAACCCATTAACCCACGCATAGCCAAACCCACTTGAAGAATTACTGTTAATCTCTTTTCCTCAGGGTGTCCCTATTTTCAATGGAGAAATGTTGGGGGGTATGGAGTTCTCCGACTCCCAAGCCGTCTGAAGGCAATCCTGTACAGTGAAGGGGTTTTTTTAAAACACGTCTAGGGTTTTATTATGTCTTTATACATGATGGATGCCGGCCAGAGTGGCTGGCGCAACCCAGTCAGTTGTGTGGGGTATAAAGAATAAAATTATCATTATGGAATGGGGCGTCCCTGTGTCTCTCTGTGTGTGTGTGTGTGTGTATGTGCGTGATTGTGTAATACACTTGGAGGGAAGAGCTGGCTGGAACTCTAAACAGAAGCAGCAGAACACACTGCAACATTTGGTTGCAGGTCCCATTTGTGACATACCACAGATGAAGTCCCCACTTTGAAGCATTTACCATATAGAAATCCTCCTCCTCCTTTTCGGCTGACCACTGTAAAAGCATGAGACAAAAGGAGCTGGAAGGAAAGAGGAAACTTTGCACAATCTGGAAGAGAGTGAAAGAAGGAAAGAGTGGTAAAGGAAATAAAGAAAACAAACAAAAAAAAATGAGATTAGGTGGGGGGGGGGGAGAGGAGGAGAAGAAAAGTCAAATCCAGAGGGAAAAGAGAGAGAGAAATTGGGTGGCCTGAGCGCAGGCCAATGGCCTGAGCGCAGGCCAATGGCCTGAGCGCAGGCCAATGGCCTGAGCGCAGGCCAATGGCCTGAGCGCAGGCCAATGGCCTGAGCGCAGGCCAA
Organism: Podarcis liolepis; assembly: GCF_965112155.1. Classification (NCBI taxonomy): domain Eukaryota; kingdom Metazoa; phylum Chordata; class Lepidosauria; order Squamata; family Lacertidae; genus Podarcis; species Podarcis liolepis. The sequence goes on along the minus strand of NW_028148877.1, from coordinate 14,213 downwards.
TGGCCTGAGCGCAGGCCAATGGCCTGAGCGCAGGCCAATGGCCTGAGCGCAGGCCAATGGCCTGAGCGCAGGCCAATGGCCTGAGCGCAGGCCAATGGCCTGAGCGCAGGCCAATGGCCTGAGCGCAGGCCAATGGCCTGAGCGCAGGCCAATGGCCTGAGCGCAGGCCAATGGCCTGAGCGCAGGCCAATGGCCTGAGCGCAGGCCAATGGCCTGAGCGCAGGCCAGGCCTGCTGGTTTTATACCTACTGCTGGGAGTGACAAATCTGCCTCTGATTGGTTGAGAAGGCTGCTGGCATTGACAAACGGCCTCTGGTTGGTTGACAAGGCTGCTGGGTTTGCAAAGCTGCCTCTGGTTGGTTGACGAGGCATTCTTTGACAAACGGCCTCTGGTTGGTTGAGAAGGCTGCTGGGTTTGCAAAGCTGCCTCTGGTTGGTTGACAAGGCATTCTTTGATTGACAAGGCATCTGACCCTCCCCTTCACCTCAGAGCTCACCAATTAACCCATTAACCCACGCATAGCCAAACCCACTTGAAGAATTACTGTTAATCTCTTTTCCTCAGGGTGTCCCTATTTTCAATGGAGAAATGTTGGGGGGTATGGAGTTCTCCGACTCCCAAGCCGTCTGAAGGCAATCCTGTACAGTGAAGGGGTTTTTTTAAAACACGTCTAGGGTTTTATTATGTCTTTATACATGATGGATGCCGGCCAGAGTGGCTGGCGCAACCCAGTCAGTTGTGTGGGGTATAAAGAATAAAATTATCATTATGGAATGGGGCGTCCCTGTGTCTCTCTGTGTGTGTGTGTGTGTGTATGTGCGTGATTGTGTAATACACTTGGAGGGAAGAGCTGGCTGGAACTCTAAACAGAAGCAGCAGAACACACTGCAACATTTGGTTGCAGGTCCCATTTGTGACATACCACAGATGAAGTCCCCACTTTGAAGCATTTACCATATAGAAATCCTCCTCCTCCTTTTCGGCTGACCACTGTAAAAGCATGAGACAAAAGGAGCTGGAAGGAAAGAGGAAACTTTGCACAATCTGGAAGAGAGTGAAAGAAGGAAAGAGTGGTAAAGGAAATAAAGAAAACAAACAAAAAAAAATGAGATTAGGTGGGGGGGGGGGAGAGGAGGAGAAGAAAAGTCAAATCCAGAGGGAAAAGAGAGAGAGAAATTGGGTGGCCTGAGCGCAGGCCAATGGCCTGAGCGCAGGCCAATGGCCTGAGCGCAGGCCAATGGCCTGAGCGCAGGCCAATGGCCTGAGCGCAGGCCAATGGCCTGAGCGCAGGCCAATGGCCTGAGCGCAGGCCAATGGCCTGAGCGCAGGCCAATGGCCTGAGCGCAGGCCAATGGCCTGAGCGCAGGCCAATGGCCTGAGCGCAGGCCAATGGCCTGAGCGCAGGCCAATGGCCTGAGCGCAGGCCAATGGCCTGAGCGCAGGCCAATGGCCTGAGCGCAGGCCAATGGCCTGAGCGCAGGCCAATGGCCTGAGCGCAGGCCAATGGCCTGAGCGCAGGCCAATGGCCTGAGCGCAGGCCAATGGCCTGAGCGCAGGCCAATGGCCTGAGCGCAGGCCAATGGCCTGAGCGCAGGCCAGGCCTGCTGGTTTTATACCTACTGCTGGGAGTGACAAATCTGCCTCTGATTGGTTGAGAAGGCTGCTGGCATTGACAAACGGCCTCTGGTTGGTTGACAAGGCTGCTGGGTTTGCAAAGCTGCCTCTGGTTGGTTGACGAGGCATTCTTTGACAAACGGCCTCTGGTTGGTTGAGAAGGCTGCTGGGTTTGCAAAGCTGCCTCTGGTTGGTTGACAAGGCATTCTTTGATTGACAAGGCATCTGACCCTCCCCTTCACCTCAGAGCTCACCAATTAACCCATTAACCCACGCATAGCCAAACCCACTTGAAGAATTACTGTTAATCTCTTTTCCTCAGGGTGTCCCTATTTTCAATGGAGAAATGTTGGGGGGTATGGAGTTCTCCGACTCCCAAGCCGTCTGAAGGCAATCCTGTACAGTGAAGGGGTTTTTTTAAAACACGTCTAGGGTTTTATTATGTCTTTATACATGATGGATGCCGGCCAGAGTGGCTGGCGCAACCCAGTCAGTTGTGTGGGGTATAAAGAATAAAATTATCATTATGGAATGGGGCGTCCCTGTGTCTCTCTGTGTGTGTGTGTGTGTGTATGTGCGTGATTGTGTAATACACTTGGAGGGAAGAGCTGGCTGGAACTCTAAACAGAAGCAGCAGAACACACTGCAACATTTGGTTGCAGGTCCCATTTGTGACATACCACAGATGAAGTCCCCACTTTGAAGCATTTACCATATAGAAATCCTCCTCCTCCTTTTCGGCTGACCACTGTAAAAGCATGAGACAAAAGGAGCTGGAAGGAAAGAGGAAACTTTGCACAATCTGGAAGAGAGTGAAAGAAGGAAAGAGTGGTAAAGGAAATAAAGAAAACAAACAAAAAAAAATGAGATTAGGTGGGGGGGGGGAGAGGAGGAGAAGAAAAGTCAAATCCAGAGGGAAAAGAGAGAGAGAAATTGGGTGGCCTGAGCGCAGGCCAATGGCCTGAGCGCAGGCCAATGGCCTGAGCGCAGGCCAATGGCCTGAGCGCAGGCCAATGGCCTGAGCGCAGGCCAATGGCCTGAGCGCAGGCCAATGGCCTGAGCGCAGGCCAATGGCCTGAGCGCAGGCCAATGGCCTGAGCGCAGGCCAATGGCCTGAGCGCAGGCCAATGGCCTGAGCGCAGGCCAATGGCCTGAGCGCAGGCCAATGGCCTGAGCGCAGGCCAGGCCTGCTGGTTTTATACCTACTGCTGGGAGTGACAAATCTGCCTCTGATTGGTTGAGAAGGCTGCTGGCATTGACAAACGGCCTCTGGTTGGTTGACAAGGCTGCTGGGTTTGCAAAGCTGCCTCTGGTTGGTTGACGAGGCATTCTTTGACAAACGGCCTCTGGTTGGTTGAGAAGGCTGCTGGGTTTGCAAAGCTGCCTCTGGTTGGTTGACAAGGCATTCTTTGATTGACAAGGCATCTGACCCTCCCCTTCACCTCAGAGCTCACCAATTAACCCATTAACCCACGCATAGCCAAACCCACTTGAAGAATTACTGTTAATCTCTTTTCCTCAGGGTGTCCCTATTTTCAATGGAGAAATGTTGGGGGGTATGGAGTTCTCCGACTCCCAAGCCGTCTGAAGGCAATCCTGTACAGTGAAGGGGTTTTTTTAAAACACGTCTAGGGTTTTATTATGTCTTTATACATGATGGATGCCGGCCAGAGTGGCTGGCGCAACCCAGTCAGTTGTGTGGGGTATAAAGAATAAAATTATCATTATGGAATGGGGCGTCCCTGTGTCTCTCTGTGTGTGTGTGTGTGTGTATGTGCGTGATTGTGTAATACACTTGGAGGGAAGAGCTGGCTGGAACTCTAAACAGAAGCAGCAGAACACACTGCAACATTTGGTTGCAGGTCCCATTTGTGACATACCACAGATGAAGTCCCCACTTTGAAGCATTTACCATATAGAAATCCTCCTCCTCCTTTTCGGCTGACCACTGTAAAAGCATGAGACAAAAGGAGCTGGAAGGAAAGAGGAAACTTTGCACAATCTGGAAGAGAGTGAAAGAAGGAAAGAGTGGTAAAGGAAATAAAGAAAACAAACAAAAAAAAATGAGATTAGGTGGGGGGGGGGAGAGGAGGAGAAGAAAAGTCAAATCCAGAGGGAAAAGAGAGAGAGAAATTGGGTGGCCTGAGCGCAGGCCAATGGCCTGAGCGCAGGCCAATGGCCTGAGCGCAGGCCAATGGCCTGAGCGCAGGCCAATGGCCTGAGCGCAGGCCAATGGCCTGAGCGCAGGCCAATGGCCTGAGCGCAGGCCAATGGCCTGAGCGCAGGCCAATGGCCTGAGCGCAGGCCAATGGCCTGAGCGCAGGCCAATGGCCTGAGCGCAGGCCAATGGCCTGAGCGCAGGCCAATGGCCTGAGCGCAGGCCAATGGCCTGAGCGCAGGCCAATGGCCTGAGCGCAGGCCAATGGCCTGAGCGCAGGCCAATGGCCTGAGCGCAGGCCAGGCCTGCTGGTTTTATACCTACTGCTGGGAGTGACAAATCTGCCTCTGATTGGTTGAGAAGGCTGCTGGCATTGACAAACGGCCTCTGGTTGGTTGACAAGGCTGCTGGGTTTGCAAAGCTGCCTCTGGTTGGTTGACGAGGCATTCTTTGACAAACGGCCTCTGGTTGGTTGAGAAGGCTGCTGGGTTTGCAAAGCTGCCTCTGGTTGGTTGACAAGGCATTCTTTGATTGACAAGGCATCTGACCCTCCCCTTCACCTCAGAGCTCACCAATTAACCCATTAACCCACGCATAGCCAAACCCACTTGAAGAATTACTGTTAATCTCTTTTCCTCAGGGTGTCCCTATTTTCAATGGAGAAATGTTGGGGGGTATGGAGTTCTCCGACTCCCAAGCCGTCTGAAGGCAATCCTGTACAGTGAAGGGGTTTTTTTAAAACACGTCTAGGGTTTTATTATGTCTTTATACATGATGGATGCCGGCCAGAGTGGCTGGCGCAACCCAGTCAGTTGTGTGGGGTATAAAGAATAAAATTATCATTATGGAATGGGGCGTCCCTGTGTCTCTCTGTGTGTGTGTGTGTGTGTATGTGCGTGATTGTGTAATACACTTGGAGGGAAGAGCTGGCTGGAACTCTAAACAGAAGCAGCAGAACACACTGCAACATTTGGTTGCAGGTCCCATTTGTGACATACCACAGATGAAGTCCCCACTTTGAAGCATTTACCATATAGAAATCCTCCTCCTCCTTTTCGGCTGACCACTGTAAAAGCATGAGACAAAAGGAGCTGGAAGGAAAGAGGAAACTTTGCACAATCTGGAAGAGAGTGAAAGAAGGAAAGAGTGGTAAAGGAAATAAAGAAAACAAACAAAAAAAAATGAGATTAGGTGGGGGGGGGGAGAGGAGGAGAAGAAAAGTCAAATCCAGAGGGAAAAGAGAGAGAGAAATTGGGTGGCCTGAGCGCAGGCCAATGGCCTGAGCGCAGGCCAATGGCCTGAGCGCAGGCCAATGGCCTGAGCGCAGGCCAATGGCCTGAGCGCAGGCCAATGGCCTGAGCGCAGGCCAATGGCCTGAGCGCAGGCCAATGGCCTGAGCGCAGGCCAATGGCCTGAGCGCAGGCCAATGGCCTGAGCGCAGGCCAATGGCCTGAGCGCAGGCCAATGGCCTGAGCGCAGGCCAATGGCCTGAGCGCAGGCCAATGGCCTGAGCGCAGGCCAATGGCCTGAGCGCAGGCCAATGGCCTGAGCGCAGGCCAATGGCCTGAGCGCAGGCCAATGGCCTGAGCGCAGGCCAATGGCCTGAGCGCAGGCCAATGGCCTGAGCGCAGGCCAGGCCTGCTGGTTTTATACCTACTGCTGGGAGTGACAAATCTGCCTCTGATTGGTTGAGAAGGCTGCTGGCATTGACAAACGGCCTCTGGTTGGTTGACAAGGCTGCTGGGTTTGCAAAGCTGCCTCTGGTTGGTTGACGAGGCATTCTTTGACAAACGGCCTCTGGTTGGTTGAGAAGGCTGCTGGGTTTGCAAAGCTGCCTCTGGTTGGTTGACAAGGCATTCTTTGATTGACAAGGCATCTGACCCTCCCCTTCACCTCAGAGCTCACCAATTAACCCATTAACCCACGCATAGCCAAACCCACTTGAAGAATTACTGTTAATCTCTTTTCCTCAGGGTGTCCCTATTTTCAATGGAGAAATGTTGGGGGGTATGGAGTTCTCCGACTCCCAAGCCGTCTGAAGGCAATCCTGTACAGTGAAGGGGTTTTTTTAAAACACGTCTAGGGTTTTATTATGTCTTTATACATGATGGATGCCGGCCAGAGTGGCTGGCGCAACCCAGTCAGTTGTGTGGGGTATAAAGAATAAAATTATCATTATGGAATGGGGCGTCCCTGTGTCTCTCTGTGTGTGTGTGTGTGTGTATGTGCGTGATTGTGTAATACACTTGGAGGGAAGAGCTGGCTGGAACTCTAAACAGAAGCAGCAGAACACACTGCAACATTTGGTTGCAGGTCCCATTTGTGACATACCACAGATGAAGTCCCCACTTTGAAGCATTTACCATATAGAAATCCTCCTCCTCCTTTTCGGCTGACCACTGTAAAAGCATGAGACAAAAGGAGCTGGAAGGAAAGAGGAAACTTTGCACAATCTGGAAGAGAGTGAAAGAAGGAAAGAGTGGTAAAGGAAATAAAGAAAACAAACAAAAAAAAATGAGATTAGGTGGGGGGGGGGAGAGGAGGAGAAGAAAAGTCAAATCCAGAGGGAAAAGAGAGAGAGAAATTGGGTGGCCTGAGCGCAGGCCAATGGCCTGAGCGCAGGCCAATGGCCTGAGCGCAGGCCAATGGCCTGAGCGCAGGCCAATGGCCTGAGCGCAGGCCAATGGCCTGAGCGCAGGCCAATGGCCTGAGCGCAGGCCAATGGCCTGAGCGCAGGCCAATGGCCTGAGCGCAGGCCAATGGCCTGAGCGCAGGCCAATGGCCTGAGCGCAGGCCAATGGCCTGAGCGCAGGCCAATGGCCTGAGCGCAGGCCAATGGCCTGAGCGCAGGCCAGGCCTGCTGGTTTTATACCTACTGCTGGGAGTGACAAATCTGCCTCTGATTGGTTGAGAAGGCTGCTGGCATTGACAAACGGCCTCTGGTTGGTTGACAAGGCTGCTGGGTTTGCAAAGCTGCCTCTGGTTGGTTGACGAGGCATTCTTTGACAAACGGCCTCTGGTTGGTTGAGAAGGCTGCTGGGTTTGCAAAGCTGCCTCTGGTTGGTTGACAAGGCATTCTTTGATTGACAAGGCATCTGACCCTCCCCTTCACCTCAGAGCTCACCAATTAACCCATTAACCCACGCATAGCCAAACCCACTTGAAGAATTACTGTTAATCTCTTTTCCTCAGGGTGTCCCTATTTTCAATGGAGAAATGTTGGGGGGTATGGAGTTCTCCGACTCCCAAGCCGTCTGAAGGCAATCCTGTACAGTGAAGGGGTTTTTTTAAAACACGTCTAGGGTTTTATTATGTCTTTATACATGATGGATGCCGGCCAGAGTGGCTGGCGCAACCCAGTCAGTTGTGTGGGGTATAAAGAATAAAATTATCATTATGGAATGGGGCGTCCCTGTGTCTCTCTGTGTGTGTGTGTGTGTGTATGTGCGTGATTGTGTAATACACTTGGAGGGAAGAGCTGGCTGGAACTCTAAACAGAAGCAGCAGAACACACTGCAACATTTGGTTGCAGGTCCCATTTGTGACATACCACAGATGAAGTCCCCACTTTGAAGCATTTACCATATAGAAATCCTCCTCCTCCTTTTCGGCTGACCACTGTAAAAGCATGAGACAAAAGGAGCTGGAAGGAAAGAGGAAACTTTGCACAATCTGGAAGAGAGTGAAAGAAGGAAAGAGTGGTAAAGGAAATAAAGAAAACAAACAAAAAAAAATGAGATTAGGTGGGGGGGGGGGGAGAGGAGGAGAAGAAAAGTCAAATCCAGAGGGAAAAGAGAGAGAGAAATTGGGTGGCCTGAGCGCAGGCCAATGGCCTGAGCGCAGGCCAATGGCCTGAGCGCAGGCCAATGGCCTGAGCGCAGGCCAATGGCCTGAGCGCAGGCCAATGGCCTGAGCGCAGGCCAATGGCCTGAGCGCAGGCCAATGGCCTGAGCGCAGGCCAATGGCCTGAGCGCAGGCCAATGGCCTGAGCGCAGGCCAATGGCCTGAGCGCAGGCCAATGGCCTGAGCGCAGGCCAATGGCCTGAGCGCAGGCCAATGGCCTGAGCGCAGGCCAATGGCCTGAGCGCAGGCCAATGGCCTGAGCGCAGGCCAGGCCTGCTGCTTTTATACCTACTGCTGGGAGTGACAAATCTGCCTCTGATTGGTTGAGAAGGCTGCTGGCATTGACAAACGGCCTCTGGTTGGTTGACAAGGCTGCTGGGTTTGCAAAGCTGCCTCTGGTTGGTTGACGAGGCATTCTTTGACAAACGGCCTCTGGTTGGTTGAGAAGGCTGCTGGGTTTGCAAAGCTGCCTCTGGTTGGTTGACAAGGCATTCTTTGATTGACAAGGCATCTGACCCTCCCCTTCACCTCAGAGCTCACCAATTAACCCATTAACCCACGCATAGCCAAACCCACTTGAAGAATTACTGTTAATCTCTTTTCCTCAGGGTGTCCCTATTTTCAATGGAGAAATGTTGGGGGGTATGGAGTTCTCCGACTCCCAAGCCGTCTGAAGGCAATCCTGTACAGTGAAGGGGTTTTTTTAAAACACGTCTAGGGTTTTATTATGTCTTTATACATGATGGATGCCGGCCAGAGTGGCTGGCGCAACCCAGTCAGTTGTGTGGGGTATAAAGAATAAAATTATCATTATGGAATGGGGCGTCCCTGTGTCTCTCTGTGTGTGTGTGTGTGTGTATGTGCGTGATTGTGTAATACACTTGGAGGGAAGAGCTGGCTGGAACTCTAAACAGAAGCAGCAGAACACACTGCAACATTTGGTTGCAGGTCCCATTTGTGACATACCACAGATGAAGTCCCCACTTTGAAGCATTTACCATATAGAAATCCTCCTCCTCCTTTTCGGCTGACCACTGTAAAAGCATGAGACAAAAGGAGCTGGAAGGAAAGAGGAAACTTTGCACAATCTGGAAGAGAGTGAAAGAAGGAAAGAGTGGTAAAGGAAATAAAGAAAACAAACAAAAAAAAATGAGATTAGGTGGGGGGGGGGGAGAGGAGGAGAAGAAAAGTCAAATCCAGAGGGAAAAGAGAGAGAGAAATTGGGTGGCCTGAGCGCAGGCCAATGGCCTGAGCGCAGGCCAATGGCCTGAGCGCAGGCCAATGGCCTGAGCGCAGGCCAATGGCCTGAGCGCAGGCCAATGGCCTGAGCGCAGGCCAATGGCCTGAGCGCAGGCCAATGGCCTGAGCGCAGGCCAATGGCCTGAGCGCAGGCCAATGGCCTGAGCGCAGGCCAATGGCCTGAGCGCAGGCCAATGGCCTGAGCGCAGGCCAATGGCCTGAGCGCAGGCCAATGGCCTGAGCGCAGGCCAATGGCCTGAGCGCAGGCCAGGCCTGCTGGTTTTATACCTACTGCTGGGAGTGACAAATCTGCCTCTGATTGGTTGAGAAGGCTGCTGGCATTGACAAACGGCCTCTGGTTGGTTGACAAGGCTGCTGGGTTTGCAAAGCTGCCTCTGGTTGGTTGACGAGGCATTCTTTGACAAACGGCCTCTGGTTGGTTGAGAAGGCTGCTGGGTTTGCAAAGCTGCCTCTGGTTGGTTGACAAGGCATTCTTTGATTGACAAGGCATCTGACCCTCCCCTTCACCTCAGAGCTCACCAATTAACCCATTAACCCACGCATAGCCAAACCCACTTGAAGAATTACTGTTAATCTCTTTTCCTCAGGGTGTCCCTATTTTCAATGGAGAAATGTTGGGGGGTATGGAGTTCTCCGACTCCCAAGCCGTCTGAAGGCAATCCTGTACAGTGAAGGGGTTTTTTTAAAACACGTCTAGGGTTTTATTATGTCTTTATACATGATGGATGCCGGCCAGAGTGGCTGGCGCAACCCAGTCAGTTGTGTGGGGTATAAAGAATAAAATTATCATTATGGAATGGGGCGTCCCTGTGTCTCTCTGTGTGTGTGTGTGTGTGTATGTGCGTGATTGTGTAATACACTTGGAGGGAAGAGCTGGCTGGAACTCTAAACAGAAGCAGCAGAACACACTGCAACATTTGGTTGCAGGTCCCATTTGTGACATACCACAGATGAAGTCCCCACTTTGAAGCATTTACCATATAGAAATCCTCCTCCTCCTTTTCGGCTGACCACTGTAAAAGCATGAGACAAAAGGAGCTGGAAGGAAAGAGGAAACTTTGCACAATCTGGAAGAGAGTGAAAGAAGGAAAGAGTGGTAAAGGAAATAAAGAAAACAAACAAAAAAAAATGAGATTAGGTGGGGGGGGGGGAGAGGAGGAGAAGAAAAGTCAAATCCAGAGGGAAAAGAGAGAGAGAAATTGGGTGGCCTGAGCGCAGGCCAATGGCCTGAGCGCAGGCCAATGGCCTGAGCGCAGGCCAATGGCCTGAGCGCAGGCCAATGGCCTGAGCGCAGGCCAATGGCCTGAGCGCAGGCCAATGGCCTGAGCGCAGGCCAATGGCCTGAGCGCAGGCCAATGGCCTGAGCGCAGGCCAATGGCCTGAGCGCAGGCCAATGGCCTGAGCGCAGGCCAATGGCCTGAGCGCAGGCCAATGGCCTGAGCGCAGGCCAATGGCCTGAGCGCAGGCCAATGGCCTGAGCGCAGGCCAATGGCCTGAGCGCAGGCCAGGCCTGCTGGTTTTATACCTACTGCTGGGAGTGACAAATCTGCCTCTGATTGGTTGAGAAGGCTGCTGGCATTGACAAACGGCCTCTGGTTGGTTGACAAGGCTGCTGGGTTTGCAAAGCTGCCTCTGGTTGGTTGACGAGGCATTCTTTGACAAACGGCCTCTGGTTGGTTGAGAAGGCTGCTGGGTTTGCAAAGCTGCCTCTGGTTGGTTGACAAGGCATTCTTTGATTGACAAGGCATCTGACCCTCCCCTTCACCTCAGAGCTCACCAATTAACCCATTAACCCACGCATAGCCAAACCCACTTGAAGAATTACTGTTAATCTCTTTTCCTCAGGGTGTCCCTATTTTCAATGGAGAAATGTTGGGGGGTATGGAGTTCTCCGACTCCCAAGCCGTCTGAAGGCAATCCTGTACAGTGAAGGGGTTTTTTTAAAACACGTCTAGGGTTTTATTATGTCTTTATACATGATGGATGCCGGCCAGAGTGGCTGGCGCAACCCAGTCAGTTGTGTGGGGTATAAAGAATAAAATTATCATTATGGAATGGGGCGTCCCTGTGTCTCTCTGTGTGTGTGTGTGTGTGTATGTGCGTGATTGTGTAATACACTTGGAGGGAAGAGCTGGCTGGAACTCTAAACAGAAGCAGCAGAACACACTGCAACATTTGGTTGCAGGTCCCATTTGTGACATACCACAGATGAAGTCCCCACTTTGAAGCATTTACCATATAGAAATCCTCCTCCTCCTTTTCGGCTGACCACTGTAAAAGCATGAGACAAAAGGAGCTGGAAGGAAAGAGGAAACTTTGCACAATCTGGAAGAGAGTGAAAGAAGGAAAGAGTGGTAAAGGAAATAAAGAAAACAAACAAAAAAAAATGAGATTAGGTGGGGGGGGGGAGAGGAGGAGAAGAAAAGTCAAATCCAGAGGGAAAAGAGAGAGAGAAATTGGGTGGCCTGAGCGCAGGCCAATGGCCTGAGCGCAGGCCAATGGCCTGAGCGCAGGCCAATGGCCTGAGCGCAGGCCAATGGCCTGAGCGCAGGCCAATGGCCTGAGCGCAGGCCAATGGCCTGAGCGCAGGCCAATGGCCTGAGCGCAGGCCAATGGCCTGAGCGCAGGCCAATGGCCTGAGCGCAGGCCAATGGCCTGAGCGCAGGCCAATGGCCTGAGCGCAGGCCAATGGCCTGAGCGCAGGCCAGGCCTGCTGGTTTTATACCTACTGCTGGGAGTGACAAATCTGCCTCTGATTGGTTGAGAAGGCTGCTGGCATTGACAAACGGCCTCTGGTTGGTTGACAAGGCTGCTGGGTTTGCAAAGCTGCCTCTGGTTGGTTGACGAGGCATTCTTTGACAAACGGCCTCTGGTTGGTTGAGAAGGCTGCTGGGTTTGCAAAGCTGCCTCTGGTTGGTTGACAAGGCATTCTTTGATTGACAAGGCATCTGACCCTCCCCTTCACCTCAGAGCTCACCAATTAACCCATTAACCCACGCATAGCCAAACCCACTTGAAGAATTACTGTTAATCTCTTTTCCTCAGGGTGTCCCTATTTTCAATGGAGAAATGTTGGGGGGTATGGAGTTCTCCGACTCCCAAGCCGTCTGAAGGCAATCCTGTACAGTGAAGGGGTTTTTTTAAAACACGTCTAGGGTTTTATTATGTCTTTATACATGATGGATGCCGGCCAGAGTGGCTGGCGCAACCCAGTCAGTTGTGTGGGGTATAAAGAATAAAATTATCATTATGGAATGGGGCGTCCCTGTGTCTCTCTGTGTGTGTGTGTGTGTGTATGTGCGTGATTGTGTAATACACTTGGAGGGAAGAGCTGGCTGGAACTCTAAACAGAAGCAGCAGAACACACTGCAACATTTGGTTGCAGGTCCCATTTGTGACATACCACAGATGAAGTCCCCACTTTGAAGCATTTACCATATAGAAATCCTCCTCCTCCTTTTCGGCTGACCACTGTAAAAGCATGAGACAAAAGGAGCTGGAAGGAAAGAGGAAACTTTGCACAATCTGGAAGAGAGTGAAAGAAGGAAAGAGTGGTAAAGGAAATAAAGAAAACAAACAAAAAAAAATGAGATTAGGTGGGGGGGGGGAGAGGAGGAGAAGAAAAGTCAAATCCAGAGGGAAAAGAGAGAGAGAAATTGGGTGGCCTGAGCGCAGGCCAATGGCCTGAGCGCAGGCCAATGGCCTGAGCGCAGGCCAATGGCCTGAGCGCAGGCCAATGGCCTGAGCGCAGGCCAATGGCCTGAGCGCAGGCCAATGGCCTGAGCGCAGGCCAATGGCCTGAGCGCAGGCCAATGGCCTGAGCGCAGGCCAATGGCCTGAGCGCAGGCCAATGGCCTGAGCGCAGGCCAATGGCCTGAGCGCAGGCCAATGGCCTGAGCGCAGGCCAATGGCCTGAGCGCAGGCCAATGGCCTGAGCGCAGGCCAATGGCCTGAGCGCAGGCCAGGCCTGCTGGTTTTATACCTACTGCTGGGAGTGACAAATCTGCCTCTGATTGGTTGAGAAGGCTGCTGGCATTGACAAACGGCCTCTGGTTGGTTGACAAGGCTGCTGGGTTTGCAAAGCTGCCTCTGGTTGGTTGACGAGGCATTCTTTGACAAACGGCCTCTGGTTGGTTGAGAAGGCTGCTGGGTTTGCAAAGCTGCCTCTGGTTGGTTGACAAGGCATTCTTTGATTGACAAGGCATCTGACCCTCCCCTTCACCTCAGAGCTCACCAATTAACCCATTAACCCACGCATAGCCAAACCCACTTGAAGAATTACTGTTAATCTCTTTTCCTCAGGGTGTCCCTATTTTCAATGGAGAAATGTTGGGGGGTATGGAGTTCTCCGACTCCCAAGCCGTCTGAAGGCAATCCTGTACAGTGAAGGGGTTTTTTTAAAACACGTCTAGGGTTTTATTATGTCTTTATACATGATGGATGCCGGCCAGAGTGGCTGGCGCAACCCAGTCAGTTGTGTGGGGTATAAAGAATAAAATTATCATTATGGAATGGGGCGTCCCTGTGTCTCTCTGTGTGTGTGTGTGTGTGTATGTGCGTGATTGTGTAATACACTTGGAGGGAAGAGCTGGCTGGAACTCTAAACAGAAGCAGCAGAACACACTGCAACATTTGGTTGCAGGTCCCATTTGTGACATACCACAGATGAAGTCCCCACTTTGAAGCATTTACCATATAGAAATCCTCCTCCTCCTTTTCGGCTGACCACTGTAAAAGCATGAGACAAAAGGAGCTGGAAGGAAAGAGGAAACTTTGCACAATCTGGAAGAGAGTGAAAGAAGGAAAGAGTGGTAAAGGAAATAAAGAAAACAAACAAAAAAAAATGAGATTAGGTGGGGGGGGGGGAGAGGAGGAGAAGAAAAGTCAAATCCAGAGGGAAAAGAGAGAGAGAAATTGGGTGGCCTGAGCGCAGGCCAATGGCCTGAGCGCAGGCCAATGGCCTGAGCGCAGGCCAATGGCCTGAGCGCAGGCCAATGGCCTGAGCGCAGGCCAATGGCCTGAGCGCAGGCCAATGGCCTGAGCGCAGGCCAATGGCCTGAGCGCAGGCCAATGGCCTGAGCGCAGGCCAATGGCCTGAGCGCAGGCCAATGGCCTGAGCGCAGGCCAATGGCCTGAGCGCAGGCCAATGGCCTGAGCGCAGGCCAATGGCCTGAGCGCAGGCCAATGGCCTGAGCGCAGGCCAATGGCCTGAGCGCAGGCCAATGGCCTGAGCGCAGGCCAATGGCCTGAGCGCAGGCCAATGGCCTGAGCGCAGGCCAATGGCCTGAGCGCAGGCCAGGCCTGCTGGTTTTATACCTACTGCTGGGAGTGACAAAT